>NC_052170.1:24203985-24444075 GCF_902713615.1 Scyliorhinus canicula | reverse complement strand
AGTTATTTTCTCCCTCTTATCTTTGCATTACACATATTAGCAGCAATTTCCCCCCGTTCCTTACATCCTGTCCCGTTCCAGCCAGTGATTGGCAGTGAAGGTGACTTTTTGTCCCCAAACTCTACCCCCCCCCCCCGACTCACTGCAATACTAACCATGTCTCCTGTCTGTGATGTAGGTGGAGCTGACGCTCAAGGATCAATTCCCGCACCTGAAGCTTCAGTTGAGTCTCGGAAAATATTAGCCCTGGGCTGTGGCTTCTCCAGAAGATTGACGGTGATGGATTTTACCAGTGAGCACCTGGTGACCTGTGTGTTTACAGCTTCGCTCAGTAATAGCCCTGCCTTACAGCGTTAAGCAGCGAGCAAAGGGTTAATCGCTCGCTGTATGTTAATGTTACATTGGGATTGATTCTTCTCCATATTAGGGAATGTGGGAGCTTTTAGTTTTGGCTTTGTGGAATAGGGAAGTATAACCTCCATTTGGAAGTCCTGACCACTGGGCTGTTGGACAGAGACTGACCCCAAATGACCCTTTTTAACCTTCTGCTAAATGAGAGGATTTTATAAAGATCTGTGTCCAGTTGCTGAATTCCGAGATTTGTCAGCACCGAGAATGGGTGTCCTGACAACAGTTAATCCCAACACAATCTCTGGGTAGATATCATCCTTTCCCTCAGGGTTCCTCGAGAATGGTGTTGTTGGCACAGAATAAAATCCAGGATTCTTGTTTTCTTCACAGAAACATCTTTCTGTTGAGCAAAGTGAAATATTTGGTAACTGATCCCAGGAGCCCAATGAAACAAGGGAAGGAATCAGCTTTTCTGATATGTGGTGGGTCCAATCAGATCCTCCTTATCTGGAGGAGCGACATTCCTGACGGAGCAGAGAGCAATGTGTTCCCACCTTCACTCATGACAACCAATAGACCCGGTGAAAATGTCCTGTTGGTCACATCTCTGCAGCGTGAAGCTGGGAAACTGCTGGTGTGAGCAAGACATGATCAGGACTGATATCAGGGAAAACTCCTGCAGACACTGAACTCTCAGCCAGTCAGGCAGCGGCTGTGGAGAAAAACCCAGACCATGTTTCAGCTCAATGCTTTAGCTCCTGACCCTGAAACAGTAACTGTGATTCTCTCCACAGTTACTGCCTGACCGGCTCAGCATTTACAGCTCGTTGGTTTTTCTCTTGTTTCTATGACACAATCAGGTCTGTGAGCTTCCCATTAATGGACTTTTACAGACACAAACCTGGGGTCAAAAAGGTCTCGAATGAAGCAGTCGACTGTCCTGAGGATTTGGATTGTGGACAGTTTGTTTCACTGAATATTCAGCTGGGAAGTTTAACATGTCCGAGTCTCTCACCATCACATGTGGGCCGATCGGTTAAGCGGGTGTTTCAATGTTATTGCATAAAGTGTGTGCTCAATAAATCTATAAATGCTCAACCACAATGTGTGAAAGGTGTTTCTTTTGGAGAAATGTACAGATGGTCTGATTGGGAGTGAAAACCATCCTGTTCCAGATTGAAACTCATTCTGACGCTGAGACTGATGTTTGGCTTGGTTCTCCGAGTGGGATCTTTCTGTTCTTCTGTCCTCCACCTGCTTCATCTTCCTCTCTTCCACAGCCCACTGTGAACTTAGTGCCCCCAAGCCACCCCCTCGGTGCCCTCTGGCCCCAGCCAACCCATCAGCTGAATGGGCGCACTCCAGCACAGCCAGTGCCACCTTGTTGGCTGGGATGTTGTGTGTGGGGAGTGTAATGTGTACAGGCAGCTGCAGCGTGTCAGCCTCCCGAGGGTCAATCACGGACCCGGCGGCTCCTGCACCGCTTCCCATTGGAATCGATTGTGTTCCACCTGGCGCTGGTTCAAACCCCCCACGGTCGCTGAATCGGTCCGGGCTCAGCAACAGTTTTGATGTTGTGAAAGTTCCGAATCCTGACCCGGCGTCAGCTCTTAGACTGAGAAACGGGAAATCCAGCCCATAGAATTCCTACGATGCAGAAGGAGGCCATTCAGCCCATTGAGTCTGCAGAATCACAGAATAATACAGCACAGAAGGAGGCCATTCGGCCCATCGAGTCTGCAGAATCACAGAGTAATACAGCACAGAAGGAGGCCATTCGGCCCACCGGGTCTGCACCGACACGAGAAACACCTGAGCTGCCAACCCAATCCCATTTGCCAGCAATTGGCCCATTGCCTTGAATGTTAAGATGTGTTAACTGCTTATCCAGGTACATAGAACATAGAACAGTACAGCACAGAACAGGCCCTTCGGCCCTCAATGTTGTGCCGAGCCATGATCACCCTACTCAAACCCACATATTCACCCTATACCCGTAACCCAACAACCCTCCCCCGTAACCTTACATTTATTAGGACACTACGGGCAATTTAGCATGGCCAATCCACCTAACCCGCACATCTTTGGACTGTGGGAGGAAACCGGAGCACCCGGAGGAAACCCACGCACACAGGGGGAGGACGTGCAGACTCCACACAGACAGTGGCCCAGCCGGGAATCGAACCTGGGACCCTGGAGCTGTGAAGCATTTATGCTAACCACCATGCTACCCTGCTGCCCCTCATTTTAAAGGATGTGAGGCAACCCGCCTCTACCCCCCCCCCCCCCACCACTCCCCTTCCCAGGGTAAAAATGGTTTATCCTCAAATTCCCCTAAACCTCCCGCCCCTCACCTTGAACTTGTGTCTCCTCATAACTGACCCTCCAACGAAGGGGAATAGCTGCTCCCTATCCACCCTGTCCAACATCCTTTGATGTTGGGACGTTGTCCTCCCTCATTCTCCCGTCTCTATGTCCCTTATTTCCAGGTGAAGCTGTCGTTCCAACTCTGCCACCCAAACCAGAGACCACTCTGCCACCCAAACCAGAGACCACCTTGCCACCCAAACCAGAGACCACTCTGCCACCCAAACCAGAGACCCCTCTGCCACCCAATCCAGAGGCCACTCTGTTACCCACACCAGAGACCACTCTGCCACCCAAACCAGAGACCACTCTGCCACCCAGACTAGAGACCACTCTGCCACCCACACCAGAGGCCACTCTGCTACCCACACCAGAGACCACTCTGCCACCCAGACCAGAGACCACTCTGCCACCCAAGCCAGAGACCACTCTGCCACCCACACCAGAGACCACTCTGCCACCCAAGCCAGAGACCACTCTGCCACCCACACCAGAGACCACTCTGCCACCCACACCAGAGACCACTCTGCAACCCACACCAGAGCCCACTCTGCCACCCACACCAGAGACCACTCTGCCACCCACACCATAGACCACTCTGCCGCCCACAGGAGGATTGGCTGACTGGCAGAAGGCAGAGAGTGGGGATAAAGGGGTCTTTTTCAGGATGGCAGTCGGTGACTGATGGTGTTCCGCAGGGGTCAGTATTGGGACAACTATTCACAACATACATTAACGATCTGGAAGGAGGAACTGAGGATATTGGTCATGGAATAGAATCCCGACAGTGCAGAAGGAGGCCATTCTGCCCATAGAGTCTGTACCGACCCCCTACACAGGCCCAATCCCCCACCCTATCCCCACTATCCCACGTCGGGATATTTTAGCATGGCCAAGCCACCAAGCTGTACATCTTTGGATTATGGGAAGAAATCTACGCAGACACAGTAAGAACATGCAAACTTCACACAGAGTTACCCGAGGTTGGAATCGAACGATGGGTCACTGGCATTGTGAGGTAACAGTGCTAACCACTGTGCTGCCCCACTGTGCCACCGTGGGGCAAAGTTTGTAGATGATTCAAAGATATACAGAAACATAGATAGAAAATAGAAGCAGGAGGCCATTCGTCCCATCGAACCTGCCCTGCCATTCATGATGATCATCAAGTTCAATACCCTGATCTCGCCTCCCCACCCCCCATATCCCTCGATCCCTTTCGCTCTTATTCCTTCTTGAAATAACACAATGTTTTTGCCTCAGCGACTTTCTGTGGGAGTGAATTCCACAGATTCACCGCTCTCTGGGTGAAGACATTTCTCCTCACCTCAGTCCTAAAAGGTTCATCCCTTATCCTCAAACTATGACCCCTAGTTCTGGACTCCCCCACCACATAATAATAAAACAACAATAATATAATCATCAATTATTGTCACAAGTAGACTTCAATGAAGTTCCTGTGAAGAGCCCCTCGTTGCCACATTCCGGCATCTGTTCGGGGAGGCTGGTCCTGGAATTGAACCCGTGCTGCTGGCATTGTTCTGTATTACAGGCCAGCGATTTAACCCACTGTTCATTGGGAACATATCTTTCTGAATCTACCCTGTCTAATCCTGTTAGAATTTCTAAGTTTCTATAAGATCCCCTCTCACTCGTCTGAACTCCACTAAATATAATCCTAATTGACTTCGTCAATCCTCATTTGATAGTCCCGCCATCCCAGGAATCAGTCTGGTAAACCTGTGTTGCACTCCCGCTATCGCAAGAACATCCTTCCTCAGATGAGGAGACCAAAACTGCACACAATGCTCCAGTATGGCCTCACCAATGCCCTATTCAATTGTAGGATTCCTGTATTAAAATGCACACCGTTTGCCTTCTTTACTGCCTGCTGTACCTGTACGCTTACTTTCAGCGACTGATGCATGAGGATACCAAGGTCTCATTGACTATCCACCTCTCTCAATTTACACTCAAATCATAATCTGCCTTGCCAATTTTGGGACCAAAGTGGATAACCATATGTGGAGGGACAGATAGTGTTGAGGTACCGGGGCAGCGGAGGAAAAACATCGACAGGCAATTGTTAGGATATTGTTGTAACACCTTTTGTCTGCCCTGTGTTCCCCTTTTTATCCCCGCCCTGCTGCCTGCTTTGATCTACGATATTCTGGTTAGCTGCTACAACATTACTGCACCCTTTGGGATTTCCATTTACTTTACAGTCTTTGGACACCGGAACACCCCTGTCCTCATGGACCAGGCCAAGACGTCCCCTTTAGGTTCTGTGGCAGAGACTGTGTACTTGCAGGCACGGAGATGGGTTGAAGTGTGTCTACTTCAACACAAGAAGCATCAGGAATAAGGTGGGTGAACTGAAGGCATGGATCGGTACTTGGGACTACGATGTGGTGGCCATCACGGAAACTTGGATAGAAGAGGTAAATTAGTAAATTTGGTACTTGGTAATGAACCAGGGCAGGTGATAGATTTATTAGTGGGGGAACGTTTTGGAGATAGTGATCTCAATTTACTGTGTAGTAAAATTAAAAGGTAGCACAATTGCTTCACAGCTCCAGGGTCCCAGGTTCAATTCCCGGCTTGGGTCACTGTCTGTGCGGAGTCTGCACGTTCACCCCGTGTCTGCGTGGGTTTCCTCCGGGTGCTCCAGTTTCCTCCCACAGTCCAAAGATGTGCAGGTTAGGTGGATTGGCCATGATAAATTACCTTTAGTGTCCAAAATTGCCCTTAGTGTTGGGTGGGGTTACTGGGTGATAGGGATAGTGTGCTGTTGGGTAGGGTGCTCTTTCCAAGAGCCGGCGCAGATGGGCCGAATGGCCTCCTTCTGCACTGTATATTCTATTTTTAAAAATTCTATAATGGAGAGGGATAGGTGCCTGCAAAAGGGCAAGGTTTACAATTGGGGGAAGGGTAAATACAATGCTGTCAGACAAAAATTGAAGTGCATAAGTTGGGAACATAGGCTGTCACGGAAGGACACATTTTAGAAGATCCAATTCAAGAGCGAACTCTCCGGTAAATGAAAAAGCCCTGGGGAAAATTAATGTACAGAGAGATCTGGGTGTTCAGTTTCATTGTACCCTGAAGGTGGCTGTTTAGGTCGATAGAGTGGTCAAGAAGGCATACGGCATGCTTTCCTTCATCGGAAGGGATATTGAGTACAAGAGTTGGCAGGTCATGTTACAGTTGTATCGGACTTTGGATCAGCCACATTTGGAATACTGCGTACAGTTCTGGTCGCCACATTACCAAAAGGATGCTTTGGAGAAGGTGGAGAGGAGGTTCACCAGGATGTTGCCTGGTATGGAGGCCGCTAGCTATGAAGAAAGGTTGAGTAGACTAGGATTATTTTCATTAGAAAGACGGAGGTTGAGGGGGGGACCCCATTGAGGTACAAAATCATGAGATGTCTCGACAGGGTGGAGAGCAAGAAGCTTCGAATTCATAGGAATAGGAATCATAGAATTTACAGTGCAGAAGGAGGCCATTTGGCCCATCGAGTCTGCACTGGCTCTTGGAAAGAGCACCCTACCCAAGACCCCATCCACCCTATCCCCATTACCCAGTAACCCCACCCAACACTAAGGGCCATTTTGGACACTAAGGGAAATTTAGCATGGCCAGTCCACCTAAACTGCACATCTGTGGACTGTGGGACGAAACCGGAGCACCCGGAAGAAACCCACAAACACATGGGGAGAACATGCAGACTCCGCACAGACAGTGACCCAAGCCGGAATCGAATCTGGGACCCTGGAGCTGTGAAGCAATTGTGCTAAACACAATGTTACAGTGCTGTCCTAGTGGATGTAGTGTACATGGATTTTAGTGAGGCATTTGATAAGATTCCCCATGGTAGGCTGATGCATAAAGTAAGGAGGCATGGGATAGTGGGAATTTAGGGAAGTTGGATAACGAACTGGCTAACCAATAGAAGTCAGAGAGTGGTGGTGGATGGCAAATACTCAGCCTGGAGCTCAGTTACCAGTGGCGTACCACAGGGATCAGTTCTGGGTCCTCTGCCGTTTGTGATTTTCATTAATGACTTGGATGAGGGAGTTGAAGGGTGGGTCAGTGAATTTACAGATGATACAAAGATTGGTGGAGTTGTGGATAGTGAGGAGGGTTGTTGTTGGCTGCAAAGAGACATAGATAGGATGCAGAGTTGGGCTGAGAAGTGGCAGATGGAGTTTAATCCTGAAAAGTGTGAGGTTGGCCATTTTGGAAGGACAAATATGAATGCGGAATACAGGGTTAACGATAGGGTTCTTGGCAATGTGGAGCAGCAGAGAGATCTTGGAATCTATGTTCATAGATCTTTGAAAGTTGCCACTCAAGTTGACAGAGCTGTGCAGAAGGCCTATGGGGTGCTAGCTTCGTTAGCAGAAGATTTAAGAGCCGCGAGGTGATGATGCAACTGTACAAAACCTTGGAAGGGCCACATTTGGAGTACTGTTTGCAGTTCTGGTCTCCTCATTTTAGGAAGGATGTGGAAGCTTTGGAAAAGGTCGGTGGAGTTGTGGATAGTGCTGAAGGATGTTATAGGATACAGAGGGACATTGATAAGCTGCAGAGCTGGGCTGAGAGGTGGCAGATGGAGTTTAATGCGGAAAAGTGTGAGGTGGTTCACTTTGGAAGGAGTAACAGGAATGCAGAGTACTGGGCTAATGGCAAGATTCTTAGTAGTGTCGATGAACAGAGAGATCTCGGCATCCAGGTACATAAATCCCTGAAAGTTGCCACCCAGGTTAATAGGGCTGTTAAGAAGGCATATGGTGTGCTAGCCTTTATCAGCAGGGGGATTGAGTTTCGGAGTCACAAGGTCATGCTGCAGCTGTACATAACTCTGGTGCGGCCGCTCCTGGAGTACTGCGTGCAGTTCTGGTCACCACATTATAGGAAGGATGTGGAAGCTTTGGAAAGGGTTCAGAGGAGATTTACCTGGTTTGGCCTGATGTTGCCTGGTTTGGAGGGAAGGTCTTACGAGGAAAGTCTCAAGGACTTGAGGTTGTTTTCGTTAGAGAGGAGAAGGCTGAGAGGTGACTTAATAGAGACATATAAGATAGTCAGAGGGTTAGATAGGGTGGACAGTGAGAGTCTCTTTCCTCAGATGGTGATGACCAACACGAGGGGACATAGCTTTAAATTGAGGGGTGATAGATATAGGACAGATGTCAGAGGCAGTTTCTTTACTCAGAGAGTAGTAGGGGTGTGGAACGCCCTGCCTGCAACAGTAGTAGACTCACCAATTTTAAGGGCATTTAAGTGGTCACTGGATAGACTTATGGATGAAAATTGAATAGTGTAGGTCAGATAGGCTTCAGATGGTTTAACAGGTCGGCGCAACATCGAGGGCCGAAGGGTCCGTACTGCGCTGTAATGTTCTATATTCTATGTTCTAAAGGAGATTCAGGTTGGTGCAATTCTGTCCTTCTACCACCAGATGGTATTTTACCCAAGAGTTCCAGATCGGTGCACTTCCACCCATCTACCACCAGATGGAGTGAGACAACTAGGATGTTGCCTGGAATGTAGAGTAGGTCTTCCGAGGAAAGGTTGAGGGTGTTAGGCCTTTTCTCATTAGAACAGAGAAGGATGAGGGACGACTTGGTTTATAAGATGATCAGGGGAATAGATAGAGTAGACAGTCAGAGACTTTTTCCTCAGGTGGAACAAACCATTACAAGGGGACATGAATTTAATGTGAATGGTGGAAGATATAGAACAAAGAACAAAGAAAATTACAGCACAGGAACAGGCCCTTCGGCCCTCCCAGCCTGCGCAAATCCAGATCCTTTATCTAAGCCTGTTGCCTATTTTCCAATGATCTACTTCCTTCTGTTCCCGCCCGTTCATATATCTGTCCAGATGCTTCTTAAATTATGCTATCGTACCCGCCCTACCACCTCCGCTGGTAAAGCGTTCCAGGCACCAACCACCCTCTGCATAAAAAACGTTCCACGCACATCTCCCTTAAACTTTCCCCCTCTCACCTTGAAATCGTGACCCCTTGTAATTGACAACCCCACTCTTGGAAAAAGCTTGTTGCTATCCACCCTGTCCATACCTCTCATAATTTTGTATACCTCAATCAGGTCTCCCCTCAACCTCCGTCTTTCCAATGAAAACAATCCTAATCTACTCAACCTTTCTTCATAGCTAGCACCCTCCATACCAGGCAACATCCTGGTGAACCTCCTCTGCACCCTCTCTAAATCATCCGCATCCTTCTGGTAATGTGGCGACCAGAACTGCACGCAGTATTCCAAATGTGGCCTAACCAAAGTCCGATACAGCTGTATCATGCCCTGCCGACTCTTGTACTCAATACCCCGTCCGATTAAGGCAAGTATGCTGTATGCCTTCTTGACCAAACTATCGACCTGCGTTGCCACCTTCAGGGTACAATGGACATGAACTCCTAGATCTCTCTGTACATCAATTTTTCCCAGGGCTCTTCCATTGACCGTATAGTCCGCTCTTGAATTAGATCTTCCAAAATGCATCACCTCGCATTTGCCTGGATTGAACTCCATCTGCCATTTCTCTGCCCAACACTCCAATCTATCTATATTTTGCTGTATTCTCTGACAGTCCGCCTCGCTATCTGCAACTCCACCAATCTTAGTATCATCTGCAAACTTGCTAATCAGACCACCTTTACCTTCCTCCAGGTCATTTATGTAGATCACAAACAACAGTGGTCCGAGCACGGATCCCTGTGGAACACCACTAGTCACCTTTCTCCATTTTGAGACACTCCCTTCCACCACTGCTCTCTGCCTCCTGTTGCCCAGCCAGTTCTTTATCCATCTAGCTAGTACACCCTGAATTCCATACGTCTTCACTTTATCAAATGCTTTACTGAAGTCTATGTATATGACATCTACAGCCATTCCCTCATGAATTCACTTTGTCACTTCCTCAAAGAATTCTATTAGGTTTGTAAAACATGACCTTCCCTGCACAAAACCATGCTGTCTATCACTGATAAGTCTATTTTCTTCCAAATGTGAATAGATCCTATCCCTCAGTATCTTCTCCAACAGTTTTCCTACCACTGACGTCAAGCTCACAGGTCTATAATTCCCTGAGTTATCCCGGCTACCCTTCTGAAACAAAGGGACAACATTAGCTAATGTGCTCCGGGACGTCACCCATGCTCAAGGATGCTGCAAAGATAGCTGTTAAGGCCCCAGTTAATTCGTCCCTCACTTCCCTCAGTAACCTGGGATAGATCCCATCTGGTCCTGGGGACGTGTCCACCTTAATGCCTTTTAGAATACCCAAAACCTCCCCCTTCCTTATGCCGACATGACCTAGAGTATTTAAACATCCATCCCTAGCCTCAACATTCATCATGTCCCTTTCCTTGGTGAATACCGATGCAAAGTACTCATTAAGAATCTCACCCATTTCCTCTGATTCCACACATAAATTCCCTCTTTTGTCTTTGAGTGGGCCAATCCTTTCTCTGTTTACCCTCTTGCTCCTTATATACGAATAAAAGGCTTTGGGATTTTCCTTAACCCTGTTAGCCAAAGATATTTCATGACCCCTTTTAGCCCTCTTCATTGCGAGTTTGAGATTTGTCCTACTTTCCCGATATTCCTCCAAAGCTTCATCAGTTTTGAGTTGCCTCGATCCTATGTATGCTTCCTTTTTCATCTTAGCTAGTCTCACAATTCCACCCGTCATCCATGGTTCCCTAATCTTGCCATTTCTATCTCCCATTTTCACAGGAACATGTCTGTCCTGCACTCTAATCAACCTTTCCTGAAAAGACTCCCACACTTCAAATGTGGATTTACCCTTAAACAGCTGCTCCCAATCCACATTCCCGAGCTCCTGCCGAATTTAGTTATATTTGGCCTTTCCCCAATTTAGCACTCTCCCTTTAGGACCACTCTCGTCTTTGTCCATTAGTATTCTAAAATTTATGGAACTGTGATCGCTATTCCCAAAGCAATCGCCGACTGAAACGTCAACCACCTGGCCGGGATCATTCCCCAATACCAGGTCCAGTATGGCCCCTTCCCGAGTTGGACTATTTACATACTGCTCTAAATAACTCTCCTGGATGCGCCTTACAAACTCTGCTCCATCTATGCCTCCAACACTACATGAGTCCCATTCAATGTTGGGGAAGTTAAAATCTCCCATCACAACCACCCTATTGCTCCTGCATTGTTCTATAATCTGTCTACATATTTGTACCTCTACTTCACGCTCGCTTTTGGGAGGCCTATAGTAAAGTCCCAACCCTTCCTATTTCTTAGCTCTATCCATATTGCCTCAGTGTTCGAATCCTCCATCGTGCCCTCCTTAATCACAACTGTGATATCATCTCTGACCAGTAATACAACTCCTCCACCCCTTTTACCTCCCTCTATATCCCTCATGAAGCATCTATACCCTGTGATATTTAGTTGCCTGTCTTGCCCATCCCTCAACCAAATTTCAGTAATACCAATAACATCATATTCCCAGGTACTAATCCAAGCCCTAAATTCATCTGCCTTACCTGCTACACTTCTCGCATTAAAACAAATGCACCTCAGACCACCTGTCCCTTTGCGTTCATCATCTCTTCCCTGTCTACTCTTCCCCTTCGTCACAATGAGTTTATTATCCAGTACCTCACTGGCTTTAGTTACTGCCGCATTACTGACCTCTAACTTCCTAATCTGGTTCCCATCCCCCTGCCACATTAGTTTAAAACCTCCCCAACAGTGTTAGCAAAAGCACCCCCAGGACATTGGTTTCAGTCCTGCCCAGGTGTAGACATCCGATATAGGGGGGATGTCAGAGGTAGGTCCTTTACCCAGAGTAGTGGGGCATGGAATGCACTGCCTGTGCAGTAACCCACCAGTCACTGCCATTTGGAAAATGTTTATTCCTACTTTTCCCTGATGACCAGTTTTCTATCCGTCTCAATACACAACCCCAATCACATGTGGCACTTTGTCGAAAGCCTTCTGAAAGCCCAAATAAATCACATCCACTGGCTCCCCCTTGTGGTGATGTGCATCACTGTAAATACACAAGGGGTTAATGTAAATACATGTCGACTAGCTAGACACTAGAGGGAGCACCAGAGACAACATTCACACACACAACCAATAGATCAGTTAGATAGGCAAGCATCCAGCAGAGGGCAGCAGAGCAGAGCTACTGATTGGCTGTTCCGGGAAGATTTGCATACGTGCAGTGCGGTCAGCCTAATTTGAAGGTGGTTTGTGGAGGGGCTGTTGTCAAGTGACAGTTAAACCCGAAACACTTCCTCAGTGTTTCCCCCCCTACCTCCTCCTCTAACCAAAAAAAAACAACAACGGTCGTTGGGAAGTGGGAGCAGGGGCCTGACGTGAAGGTGAGTGAGTACTTTTAAATTTGCTTACCTTTCAGCGGGAGCAGCCTCCGGATTTTCAGCGGTAGCAGGGGCCTGTCAGGAAGGTGAGTGAGTGCCTTTAAATTTGCTTACCTTACAGCGGGAGCGGCCTCCGGATTTTCGGCGGGATCAGGGGCCTGTCGGGAAGGTGAGTGCCTGTAACAAGTCGGGCGGTTGCTAAACCCGAGACACTACACTTGCAGTGTCCCCCACTCTTCCACCTCCTCTAACCAAAGGGTTTGAGGGAATATCAGGTAAGAAGCTTGCGCAGGTCAAAGAGACACAGCCGGAGTGAGGCACATCCAGAGTGGGAATTGCAACTTGGTAATTTGATGCAGTGAGGTAATTCGGTGCAGAGTGGGAGAAGGTGCTTTTTCAGAGGTGCTTTTTGACCCTGGTAAGTGACTGGTAAGTAGTTTTTCTTTTCATTGTCTAATTTATCTATTTTGATTTTGAAATTGTCGTTGTATAAGTTTACCTAAGGTTTAAGACATGGCAGGAGATCCCAGATCCATGCCATGCTCCTCGTGTGCGATGTGGGAGCTCAGGGACACGTCCACTGTCCCTGGCTCCTTCACGTGCAGGAAGTGTGTTCAGTTGCAGCTCCTGTTAGACCGCTTGACGGCTCTGGAGCTGCGGATGGACTCACTTTGGAGCATCCGCGATGCTGAGGAGGTCGTGTACAGCACGTTTAGCGAGTTGGTCACACCGCAGGTGAAAATTAATGAGGGAGATAGAAAAAGGGTGACCAAAAGACAGAGCAAGAGTAGGAAGGCAGTGTAGGTGTCCCCTGCGGTCATCTCCCTGCAAAACAGATATACCGCTTTGGATACTGTTGAGGGAGATGGCTCACCAGGGGAAGGCAGCAGAAGCCAGGTTCATGGCACCGTGGCTGGCTCTGCTGCGCAGCAGGGCAGGAAGAAAAATGGCAGGACGATAGTGATAGGGGACTCGATCGTAAGAGGAATAGACAGGCGGTTCTGTGGATGCAATCGAGACTCCAGGATGGTATGTTGCCTCCCTGGTGCAAAGGTCAAGGATGTCTCGGAGCAGCTGCAGGACATTCTGGGGGGGGAGGGAGGGGGAAGGGTGAACAGCCAGCTGTCGTGCTGCACATAGGCACCAACGATATAGGTAAAAAACGGGATGAGGTCCTACAAGCTGAATTCAGGGAGTTAGGAGTTAAACTAAAAAGTAGGACCTCAAAGGTAGTAATCTCAGGATTGCTACCAGTGCCACGAGCTAGTCAGAGTAGGAATGTCAGGATAGATAGGATGAATGCGTGGCTCGAGAGATGGTGCAAGAGGGAGGGATTCAAATTCCTGGGGCATTGGGACCGGTTCTGGGGGAGGTGGGACCAGTACAAACCGGACGGTCTGCACCTGGGCAGGACTGGAACCAATGTCCTGGGGGGGGGTGTTTGCTAGAGCTGTTGGGGAGGGTTTAAACTAATGTGGCAGGGGGATGGGAACCGATGCAGCCAAGTTGGAAGGTAGTAAAACAGGGACAGAAGCAAAAGGAAGTAAGGGGAAAAGTGCAAGGCAGAGAAGACATAGTCAAAAATCAAAAAGGGCGACAGTACAAGGTACAGTGACTAAGGGGAGCTCAGTGAATAGGCCCAGTAATACTAAAAGGAGTAAAACTGGAGATGTTAAGATTCAAAACAGAGGTAAAAAAACCAACATAAGTGTACTTTACCTGAATGCTCGTAGTATTCGGAATAAAGTAAATGAGTTGATGGCGCAAATCATCGTGAATGACTATGATTTAGTGGCCATTACTGAAACATGGTTAAAGGATGGTCATGACTGGGAGTTAAATATCCAAGGGTATCAAACTATTCAGAAGGACAGAGTGGATGGTAAGGGAGGTGGTGTAGCTCTGTTATTTAAGGATGACATCCGGGCAATAGTTAGGGATGATACCGGTGCTATGGAGGATAAGGTTGAATCCATTTGGGTGGAAATCAGGAATAGTAAGGCGAAAAAGTCACTGATAGGAGTAGTCTATCGGCCACCAAATAGTAACGTTATGGTGGGGCAGGCAATAAACAAAGAGATAACTGATGCATGTAGAAATGGTACAGCAGTTATCATGGGGGATTTTAATCTACATGTCGATTGGTTTAACCAGGTCGGTCAAGGCAACCTTGAGGAGGAGTTTATAGAATGTATCCGCGATAGTTTCCTAGAACAGTATGTAATGGAACCTAAGAGGGGACAAGCGGTCCTAGATCTTGTCCTGTGTAATGAGACAGGATTGATTCATGATCTCATAGTTAGGGATCCTCTCGGAAGGAGCGATCACAATATGGTGGAATTTAAAATACAGATGGAGGGTGAGAAGGTAAAATCAAATACTTGTGTTTTGTGTTTAAACAAAGGAGATTACAATGGGATGAGAGAAGAACAAGCTAAGGTAGACTGGGAGCAAAGACTTTATGGTGGAACAGTTGAGGAACAGTGGAGAACCTTCCAAGCGATTTTTCACAGTGCTCAGCAAAGGTTTATACCAACAAAAAGGAAGGACGGTAGAAAGAGGGAAAATCGACCGTGGATATCGAAGGAAATAAGGGAGAGTATCAAATTGAAGGAAAGAGCATACAAAGTGGCAAAGATTGGTGGGAGACTAGAGGTCTGGGAAATATTTAAGGGGGAACAGAAAGCTACTAAAAAAGCTATAAAGAAGAGTAAGATAGAGTATGAGAGTAAACTTGCTCAGAATATAAAAGCAGACAGCAAAAGTTTTTACAGATATATAAAGCAAAAAAAAGTGGCTAAGGTAAATATTGGTCCTTTAGAGGATGAGAAGGGAGTTTTAATAATGGGAGATGAGGAAATGGCTGAGGAACTGAACAGGTTTTTTGGGTCGGTCTTCACAGTGGAAGACACAAATAACATGCCAGTGACTGATAGAAATGAGGCTATGACAGGTGATGACATTTGAGTGGATTGTTATCACTAAGGAGGTAGTGATGGGCAAGCTAATGGGGCTAAAGGTAGACAAGTCTCCTGGCCCTGATGGAATGCATCCCAGAGTGCTAAAAGAGATGGCTAGGGAAATTGCAGATGCACTAGTGATGATTTACCAAAATTCACTAGATCTCTGGGGTGGTCCCGGTGGATTGGAAATTAGCAAACGTGACACCACTGTTCAAAAAAGGAGGTCGGCAGAGAGCAGGAAATTATAGGCCAGTGAGCTTAACGTCGGTAATAGGGAAGATGCTGGAATCTATCATCAAGGAAGAAATAGCGAGGCATCTGAATAGAAATTGTCCCATTGGGCAGACGCAGAATGAGTTCATAAAGGGCAGGTCATGCCTAACTAATTTAGTGGAATTGTTTGAGGACATTACCAGTGCAGTGGATAACGGGGAGCCAATGGATGTGGTATATCTGGATTTCCAGAAAGCTTTTGACAAGGTGCCATACAAAAGTTTGCTGCATAAGATAAAGATGCATGGCATTAAGGGTAAAGTTGTAGCATGGATAGAGGATTGGTTAATTAATAGAAAGCAAAGAGTGGGGATTAATGGGTGCTTCTCTGGTTGGCGATCAGTAGATAGTGTTGTCCCTTAGGGATCCGTGTTGGGCCCACAATTGTTCACAATCTATATAGATGATTTGGAGTTGGGGACCAAGGGCAATGTGTCCAAGTTTGCAGATGACACTAAGATGAGTGGTAAAGCGAAAAGTGCAGAGGATACTGGAAGTCTGCAGAGGGATTTGGATAGGTTAAGTGAATGGGCTAGGGTCTGGCAAATGGAATACAATGTTGACAAATGTGAGGTTATCCATTTTGGTAGGAATAACAGCAAACGGGATTATTATTTAACCAATAAAATATTAAAGCATGCTGCTGTGCAGAGAGACCTGGGTGTGCTAGTGCATGAGTCACAGAAAGTTGTTTACAGGTGCAGCAGGTCATTAAGGCAAATGGAATTTTGTCCTTCATTGCTAGAGGGATGGAGTTTAAGACTAGGGAGGTTATGTTGCAATTGTATAAGGTGTTATTGAGGCCACACCTGGAGTATTGTGTTCAGTTTTGGTCTCCTTACTTGAGAAAGGATGTACTGGCACTGGAGGGTGTGCAGAGGAGATTCACGAGGTTAATCCCAGAGCTGAAGGGGTTGGATTACGAGGAGAGGTTGAGTAGACTGGGACTGTACTCATTGGAATTTAGAAGGATGAGGGGGGATCTTATCGAAACATTTAAAATTAATTTAAGGTAAAGATAGATAGTTTTTTGAAGAAAAAAGGGATTAAGGGTTATGGTGTTCGGGCCGGAAAGTGGAGCTGAGTCCACAAAAGATGAGCCATGATCTCATTGAATGGCGGAGCAGGCTCGAGGGGCCAGATGGCCAACTCCTGCTCCTAGTTCTTATGTTCTTATAGGACATGACCAATGGGCATCCATGATACACACAGAGGTGACACGACCACAGGAGGGCATTACACCAACTCATATATACTGTACACCACACACATGATCTGTCTCTTTCCAGTGGAGACAGTCAGTGAGTACAGACACAGGGTTGATTCGATATCATTCCCATCACGTGGATTGTAGCAGACTGGTTTGTCAGTCTGTGTAGCTATAGTAGGATTAAAGGTAGTGTTGAACCCGAGTTATATAAGTCTATATAGTTTAATAAACGTGTTGAAGTTATCTCCACGTCTGATCCTTCCTTTGTCAAGTGCACCACAAGGAAGCCGTTTATGCTACACCGAGAGCATAACAAGACATGGTACCAGGGGTGAAGTGTTTCAATCCGTATTGCCATACCTCAGCGTACAGTGACAACCAGCAACAATACCCAGACAAGATGTTCGAGTTCCAAGCTCCGCAGCAGCTCCAGTGCCACGGCAATCTCCGCGAAAACTGGTGGTCATTCCGGCAAAGGTTTGAACTCTTCCTGGTGGCATCCGACCTACAAGACGTGGCCGATGCTGAATAGACAGAGCTTCTGCTCACCACCGCCAGTGCCAGAGCAGAAGAAATCTTTGAAAACTTCTCCGAAAGTTCTCCAAAAAGCAAAACAGGAGCAACTTCCAGGCAGTCCTGGAAAAATTCGGTAAATACTGTGAAGAAAACATACTCCAACCAGCCAGAAAAGGTAAGAGAAGCGTCTGTACTTACCACGAGGCCAAGATCCTGGAGCTGAGAACAATTTTGATCGGCGGCCATCTTTGTGAAGGAACTGACGAACGGGAATGTCCGTTTGTGCATGCGCGGGAAGTCGTGCATGCGCAATGGCGAATACGGCCCGCAGTCCCGCGACAGCGATGTGCGCATGCGCAAACGCTTCCTAAGTCTGACGCCACATGCGTCATGGCGTCAAAGGCCCCGGACCACGCCCATTAAAGGGGAAATGTCGCAAATCACAGAAAAAATTTCTTAAAGCTGTAAACCAAACCTCTTTCACCTGGAATGACTGCACAATGCCTCAATTTGAACCAGAACATGAAACTTACCTCCAAAGAACCCTGCAACAAGCCCAAACAGATGATTCCAACCTGGAATACTTTGAGTCCGACCTTTATATTTTCTCTGGACCTCGTGATCCCCATGCCAGCTTCGACGGAGACAGTGATGATATGGTCCTTGAAGACGATGATGAACCTTTCACCTTGGGAGGCTACCCCCATACTGCATCCAACGCAGACGCGGATTCATCCTTCACATTTGAGGATCTTCAGCCCAGCATCTGCGACATCCCAACTCGCGAGTGCAGGATCTGCTGCGGCCGGAAACCAAGAGACAGAGAGCGGGACAAGCCCACAGAGAGCGGCCTGCTGCCACACAGAGTGTGGTCCACGCACCGCTTAAGGGTTCCCGACTCTACGAAAGAAGACTCCAGAGCGCAGTCCTTGCACACACAATACGTGACTCCAGTGTCACCAGCGGCGAGCTCGTGGACAGCCTCCCCGATAGAAGCAATGCAAGACTCCAACGCGCAGTCCTTGTAGGCACAAGACCATAAGGGTCTACCAACCTCCTCTGACCAACTAGCAGCAGACGATGCAAGTCTGCCATGCTCAAGCCAACAGCAAGAAGACCATGACGGTCTCTCATGCTCCAGTGCAGAACAAAGCGACGGTGACAGTCCAAACCCAAGTGAACAGCAAGCAGCTACTGAGGCTCTACCCACGGTATGTGAGACAAGTGACAACTGCATCCGACCTCCCATGCCAGATGTGCAAAGTGACAAACCTCAACTAGTGTGTACCGAGGCACTCGACGATCACTGTGACACCACAGGAGACTCCGCTGACACCACGATACTTCCAACCACATTCGCTCGAGCCTCTCTACAAGTCAATGCATTCCTGCATGTTCCAACTCCAGATGTGCAGCTTCAAGAAATCTCAGCGGACTCCAGTGAACCTGCTAAGACTCCGGACGAGGAGCACCGACAAACCACACCTGACTCGGGTGACACAAACGAGACTCCGGACGGGGAGCACCAACGAACCAACACTAACTCAGGTGAAACAGACCAGACTCCAGATGGGGAGCAACCAAACGCCAACGCTGATTCAAGTAAGCCGGACTTAACTCCAGACAGGGAGCGCCGTAACCACAGTGACGGCACGCTCAGGGTGACAGCAGATGCCACAACGCACACTGACACGGGTAACTGTGTGACGGACTGGTTTTATCCACAGAGTGTGGACCTTGAGTGCAGCGAACACAACATCACGACATCTGAATACCACATCAATCACACAATGCGTACCAACGACAGAGACTACACCAATGGAACTACGACTGGTACGACATGGTACGACTCTGCCCACGAAGGACACAGTTACTGCTCAGCTCAGTACATACCATGGCTGGAAGATGCATTTTCCCAATTCACGTGTGCTGCACTACCAACAGGCAACCTGGCTTTCAGGACAGATGCCATCCAACATCGCTATCACAAGCATCGGAAGAAAAAAAGACTCCAAATCAGACAACAAAGTGATTTGACCACTTCTTGTTTCCTTATGCACAGGAATAATGATGGCGTTATCAAGGACATGCCACCATCAAAATCACCAACTCACCAACCCAACAAGAAAGACATTCAGCCATGATAATGAGTTTTGGACTCACACATATGATTTGGACTTATTGTTTAATCACTGTTTTCCTGACTTGTACATACCACAATTTATCTTCCTGTTTTTATTTTGTGTTAAATTTTCTTAAAGTGTACAGAAAATATGTAACATATAAAAAAGGGGGATGTGGTGATGTGCATCACTGTAAATATACAAGGGGTTAATGTAAATACACGTCGACTAGCTAGACACTAGAGGGAGCACCAGAGACATCATGCACACACACACTCAACCAATAGATCAGTTAGATAGGACACGACCAATGGGCATCCACGATACACAAAGAGGTGACACGACCACAGGAGGGCATTACACCAACTCATATATACTGTACACCACACACATGATCTGTCTCTTTCCAGTGGAGACAGTCAGTGAGTACAGACACAGGGTTGATTCGATATCATTCCTACCACGTGGATTGTAGCAGTCTGGTTTGTCAGTCTGAGTAGCGAGAGTAGGATTAAAGGTAGTGTCGAACCCGAGTTATAGAAGTCTATATAGTTTAATAAACGTGTTGAAGTTATCTCCACGTCTGATCCTTCCTTTGTCAAGTGCACCACAAGGAAGCCGCTTATGCTACACCGAGAGCATAACAAGACACCTCTCATCAACTGCACTGGAATTCTGCAAGGGTGTACTAGTAGGTTTGTCAAGCAGAATTTCCCTTTTGCAAGTTCAACCCCAATTTCCCAACGCCATTTCCTGACTCATCCCAATTTCCTCCCTCTCACTAAACCCGATATTCCCAACTTCGCTGGGCTATAACTGGTGTCCTCCTTTGGAGGACTGAACCAAAGTAGGTATTTAGTTGGCCATTTTCATTTGACTGTAAAGGACCCAAATTTGTCTTCAATATTTTTCATTTTTCTTCACATACCTACAGAAACCTGTTACACAGTCAGTGTTTCCCCTCAATCTCATTCTATTTTCTACCTTGTGAATCAATCCCTTCGTCCTCCTCTGCCGAATTTTTAAACTTCTCCCAATCCTTGAGCTGCAGTCTTTTCTGCCCAATTTGTAACTCGCTAATTTTGCGACATGGATTGGCCACCTGCCATTTATTAATGTGCCAGACAGGAATGAAAAGTTGTTGCAGTTCACATGGGATCCTTGAATCCCTTTTGAAGTAACATTCCCCAGTCGATTGAAGCCAACCTCCAGAGCATTGTGGTTTCCTTTTGTTAGACTCGGGACGCTCGTCTCAATCAACGCCGTCACTCTCCATATTCGCATTTGTGCGAAGTCCCATGGGGATGGGTGACCATAACTGGATTTTCAATTATTCTTTTCCTTACGCAGGATCCAGTTGAGGATGGCCTGTTCTCCAGTTGGTTCTCCTGACAGAACAATTCAAGCTCATATCAACATTGAGAGCAGGGCCAGCAGACACAGGACTAACCATTGTGTCCAACCCGGACTGTAAATGTCCTGGGAGTGATTGATGGGAGTGTAGAGAGAGCTGGTCTAACCTGGGATGTCCATCCAGTGCTGTACCCACTTTGCAATGTAGATTCTCAATCTATTGGCTACTAAATAAGGAGTGAGTGAAAGCCATATTCCAGCTGGAGGTCCACAATGTTGAGATGCTGAGAGTTGGACGGCCGAGCTGAAAGATATTGGAAGGCTCACAAGAAATCTCAGCAGAATAGCAGAAAAACAAAGGAAAAAAATCAAGTGATTCCCAAAACCGGTGACATCTTAAGGTTTGGTTCCTGCAGATGTGGAAGAATCCTGAAGAAATGGGAATTCTGGACTGGAATTAATTTCAGAACGAGAAGAGGGGCTGTTCAGATGAAGGCGCAAGAAATACCAAAAACAGCGTTTATACAAAAAAGTCCTGCTTGGTTTAACTCTGGCAAAGTGAAAGATGGTTGAAATGTGAAGGCTCTGGTACAATTTCTTCAGTGGAATTTCACACTAATTCTTTCAGAGATCATTGTGAAGTCACATGGGCTTGTCACCTGTTCCAACAGGTTCACAAATCCACTGGTCAGATCCTGCTGCCTCTGTGATTTTAGACAGCTTTGACAATTACTGAAAAAGATGTGGTCCAAGTTAACCTATCCTGCTTCACTGTGAGCCACAGCCACTGCTTACAGCAAAGATCCAACATTCCAATACAGTGTGCCCCCTCCCCAGGGGGGGGTGAACAGCACCCTGGGAATACAGTGTTCCCCCTCCCCAGGGGGGGTGAACAGCACCCTGGGAATACAGTGTGCCCCCTCCCCAGGGGGTGAATACCACCCTGGGAATACAGTGTGCCCCCTCCCCAGGGGGGTGAACACCACCCTGGGAATACAGTGTGCCCCCTCCCCAGGGGGTGAATACCACCCTGGGAATACAGTGTGCCCCCTCCCCAGGGGGGTGAACAGCACCCTGGGAATACAGTGTGCCCCCTCCCCAGGGGGGTGAACACCACCCTGGGAATACAGTGTGCCCCCTCCCCAGGGGGTGAACAGCACCCTGGGAATACAGTGTGCCCCCTCCCCGGGGAGGGTGAACATCACCCTGGGAATACAGTGTGCCCCCTCCCCAGGGGGGTGAACAGCAGCCTGGGAATACAGTGTGCCCCCTCCCCGGGGAGGGTGAACATCACCCTGGGAATACAGTGTGCCCCCTCCCCAGGGGGGTGAACAGCACCCTGGGAATACAGTGTGCCCCCTCCCCAGGGGGGTGAACAGCACCCTGGGAATACAGTGTGCCCCCTCCCCAGGGGGGTGAACACCATCCTGGGAATACAGTGTGTCCCCTCCCCAGGGGGTGAACAGCACCCTGGGAATACAGTGTGCCCCCTCCCCAGGGGGGTGAACACCACCCTGGGAATACAGTGTGCCCCCTCCCCAGGGGGTGAACAGCACCCTGGGAATACAGTGTGCCCCCTCCCCAGGGGGTGAACAGCACCCTGGGAATACAATACTATATCGGAGAGACCAAACGCAGACTGGGTGATCGCTTTGCTGAGCATCTTCGGTCTGTGCGCATTCAGGATCCTGACCTTCCTGTTGCTTGCCATTTTAACAAAAGACCCTGCTCCCATGCCCACATATCTGTCCTTGGCCTGCTGCAATGTTCCAGTGAAGCGCAACGCAAACTGGAGGAACAACATCTCATCTTCCGGTTAGGCACGCTACAGCCTTCCAGCCTGAACATCGAATTCAACAACTTCAGATGATCAGCCCCACCTCGACCCATTTGTTTTCATTTCATTTTAACTGTCTTTTACCATTTCTTTCTTTCTTAATATACATTTAATTCCCCCCCCTCCAATCTTATCCACCTTTCCTGCACCTTTCTCCTCTTTGCTTCCCCCTTCCCCTCCCCCCACACCTACAGTTCATCCTCTGATGTTAGTTTCCTTGCTGTTTGACCTTTCACATCTTTTGTCCTCTCTGGGGTCTGCCCTTGGTATCTGTGGCCATTAGCACCCGGTTTCCCTGGGTTTCTGTGGCTATGATTCATCTTTCATTCTCACTCCACAGTATAAATATTTCCCACTTTCTCTGTCTGTTAGCTTTGACAAAGAGTCATCGGACTCGAAACGTTAGCTCTTTTCTCTCCCTACAGATGCTGCCAGACTTGCTGAGATTTTCCAGCATTTTCTCTTTCGTTATACATTTCCCGTGCTCCCTCTAGTGATTGCTTAGTTGTAGTGCATTTACATTGACCCCTTGTATCTATACATAGATATGCAGATCAGTACATCCCCCTTTTTGCTTTTACATATTTTCTGTACAGTGTTGAAGAAAATTGTACAAAACAGTGAGATTAATTATGATATGTATATCTATACAAGTGGTGATGATATTGGATATTATACAAAGCCAATTAATATTTGAGTCCAATCTTTACGAGTCCAAGCTGTATGAATTTATTTGGTTGATATTTTTTCCTGTTGTTGACGTGGTGATGTTGATATTGTAACTTCTTTGTGAATGTCGCCCATGTTCTTGGTTTGTAAAGTATCCAAGTAATCACAAGGTGTTCGAATGGTCGAACACTGTTGAGTGACGTGGACTTTTTTCTGTGCATGTGGTATCCATTAGTGTGTCATCTGCCTTGAAAGCTGGTGTGCTTGTTTGTTCTGGAGCAAATGTGAATTTGTGACATTTGTTGCCATGCCATGTTATGCTTGTCGTCTTGTCTTTGTTTTGAAGTGTGCTGTTGCATTGTCCTTCATGTGCCGAGTTGTACCATGTTGTACAGGTCGTCGTTTCATTGTTGTCATTTGTCTTTGTTGTTTTTGTTGTCGTACTTGTTTTTTTGTCAAGATTGTTGTTTTTGTTTTTGTTGTTGTTTTTGTCATGCTTGTTGTTGCTGTTGTCTTTGTTATGCTTCTTGTTGTAGTTTTTGTTGTGCTTGTTGTTTTTTATGGTTGTTCTTGTTTCTGTTGTGCTTGTGGTTTTTGTTCTTTTTGTTCTCACTGGACTCGAGTAGCTCTACTCCTCTGATCTGCTTCTGTACAGACGAGCTGAGATCTGTCAGTCTCGCTATGATCCTGCACATCCTGTCTGTCGATTGTGATCACATTGTCACTGTTTTCACATACAGTGGGTAGACTTGCATTGTCTTTTTGTTGATAATGTGAGCTGGGTAGACTTTCATAGTCTTTTTGTTGTTCATGTGAGTTGGATGTACCTTCATGATCTTGATCGTGCATGGAGTTCGCAATGGAGTCTTTAATTGCTTCTATTTAGGAGTCTGGCAATGACCCCTCTGTGGAGTATTTCATCACTGTGTGGAGTCATGCAGTGTCCTCTCTGTGGAGTCAATCTGTGCTCTCAACGGAGTTGGTCAGTATTCTTATGTCGCGTTGTGTTCTTGGGTACTTGACAGGTTGCTGTCATCCAATGTATCGATGATCTGTCATTGCATCATGGTATTGGATTCATGTACCATGAGTAGAGTCGTGTTGAGCGTTTTAACAGTGTTGCCGATGCTATGATTAGTATATCCGAATAACTCCACCATGTCTGAGTAGTATTTCTCGATAAACAAATCATCTTCTTGTTTCGGATCTGTCAATATTCACTTTGGGTGGTGCAAACTGCTTGTTCCAGGGTGCTGCAAAATATTTTCGCTGGTCGACGTTCAGGCATTGTTGTGCCTTTTTGAGGTTGAATTGTTTTGTGCCTTTAAAGGTCTTTGTGATTTTTGGGCATCTCCCCTTTAAGTGGGCGTGGTCTCAGTCTTCTGACACCGTGACGCTTGTGACGTAAAGCTTGGGATTGCATGTGCAATCGATTTTTCTTTACTGTGCGCTTTTTTGTAAACTGTGCTTGCGCATGCGCAGTTCCATCTTTGAACTGTGCGCTCTTTGTGTCCAACTGCGCATGCGCGACTTGCGGCCAAAACTACTTTTTTCAATTTGTGCTTGAACATGCACAGAACAATCTAAATCCAAAATGTATTTTTTAATAGCGCTTGCGCAGTTCCATCTTTGATCTGTGCGCTCTTTGTGTCCATCGGCGAATGGTGTTCGATCTTCTGCTAACTGTGCAGACTGTGCATGTGCAGGACGATCTGCGCCCAGAACTTCCTTTTTTTCAATTGCGCATGCACGGTTGTGGTTCCCTGCACATGCGCAGATCCAGATTTGCGTCTTTTGTTCCCCAGGCAGTTTAAAATGTGCTCAGACGCCATTTTAACTGCTTCAGACCCCTGGAGAAGATCTTTATCGGCCTTTTTACTTGTTTAAAAACTTAAGTTATTATTTTCTTGTGATGTGCACTTTCAATCGCGATTTCAAGCACATTCAATCACGATTCTGCGCGTCAAACCTTTGTTTTGGTAATGCATTACCAAATGAAAAATATTGAAGACAAATTTGGGTCCTTTACAGTGAAATGAAAATGGCCAACTAAATACCTACTTTGGTTCAGTCCTCCAAAGGAGGACACCAATTATAGCCCAGCGAAGTTGGGAATATCGGGTTTAGTGAGAGGGAGGAAATTGGGATTAGTCGGGAAATGGTGTTGGGAAATTGGGGTTGAACTTGCAAAAGGGAAATTCTGCTTGACAAATCTACTAGTACATCCTTGCAGAATTCCAGTGCAGTTGATGAGGGGGAGCCAGTGGATGTGATTTATTTGGACTTTCAGAAGGCTTTCGACAAAGTGCCACATGTGATTGGGGTTGTGTATTGAGACAGATAGAAAACTGGTCAGCTGGGAAAAGTAAGAATAAACTTTTTCCAAATGGCAGTGACAGGTGGGGGACGACAGGGATCCGTGCTCGCACCCCAGCTATTCACTATGAATGATTTTAGATCAGGCAACTACTTTATCTCCATTTGGTAGATGCAACCAAAGGGCAGCACTGTAGCATTCTGGATAGCACAATCGCTTCACAGCTCCAGGGTCCCAGGTTCGATTCCGGCTTGTCTGTGCGGAGTCTGCACATCCTCCCCGTGTGTGTGTGGGTTTCCTCCGGATGCTCCGGTTTCCTCCCACAGTCCAAAGATGTGCAGGTTAGCTGGATTGGCCATGATAAATTGCCCTTAGTGTTGGGTGGGGTTACTGGGTTATGGGGATAAGGTGGAGGTGTTGACTTTGGGTAGGGTGCTCTTTCCAAGAGCCAGTGGAGACTCGATGGGCCGAATGGCCTCCTTCTGCACTGGAAATTCTATGAAAACATCAGTCGTGGAGAGGAGATGTTCTTGAGAGAAGTGACTGTTCAACGAGTGTTGGTGGTAAAGAAGGCGAATGGTGTGTTGGCCTTCACAGCGAGGGTTAGAGTACAGGAGCCGGGATGTCTGACTGAAATTATACAGGGCCTTTGTGAGAGCACACCTGGAGTATTGTGTGTAGTTTTAGTCTCCTTCTCAGAGGAAGGATCTTCTAGCTATAGAGGGAATGCAAAGAGGGTTTACCAGACTAACTGCTGAGATGGCAGGACTGGTATGAGTGAGTCGGGAAGGATTAGATTAGATTAGTTTTGAATGAGGACGGATCTCAGAGAAACCTATAATCTTCTGTAAGGAGTTAAACTCTTTGAAGAAGGGAATCAAAAGGATTTTGGGTGGTAGGGAATTTGGGGACAGGTTAGGGGTTGGGTGGGGACAGATTGGGGTTGGTGAAGCGACCTCAGGCTTGAATGACCAACTCTACCTAATGATGTGTTGTGTAAGCTGGGTCTGCATACACAGTGCGGTCGAATGACGTACGCACCTCCGCAGGCTGGTCGTCGGCCTCGCTGTCCCCCCGGTCGTGGCGCGCATGCGCTGGAGTCCGGGAAAGTTCGCCAAATGGCCACTCTCATCATGACTCAGGCCGTGCATTTGTTTGATGGCCTGCACTCGTTCTGCCTCGTGGGGGTTTAGCTTTGCCGTTTCTGCCGCCCTGATGTGGGAGTACCGGTTGTTAGCGTGCTCGTGGAGAACGCACGTTTCGATGGAGATGGTGAGGGTGAGCTGCTTGATTTTCAGGAGCTGCTGGCGAAGTGAATCGGAGTGGATCCCGAAAACGATTTGATCCCGGATCATGGAATCAGTTGCTGAGTCATAGTTACATGGCTGCGCGAGGATGCGGAGATGGGTCAACAAGGACTGAAAAGGTTCATCCTTACCCTGAAGCCTCTGCTGGAAAATGTATCGTTCAAAGCTCTCATTCACCTCAATGTCGCAGTGGCTGTCGAACTTCAGCAAGACTGTTTTAAATTTCGTCTTGTCTTCGCCTTCAGTGAATATAAGGGAGTTGTAGATGTGGATGGCGTGGTCCCCGGCTGTAGAAAGGAAGAGTGCGATCTTCCTGGCATCCGATTTGGCCTCGAGGTCGGTGGCTGCGAGATAGAGTTGGAACTTCTGTTTGAAAACCTTCCAGTTTGCACCGAGGTTGCCGGCGATGCGGAGCTGCGGAGGAGGGCAGATGTTGTCCATGTTACTGGATGGCTGATTACGGATTAACGCTGATTACCTCAAGGCGAGTCTGTCAATTCTCAGCATCCAGACCTGGTACCATGATGTGTTGGGCTGGCTGCCTCTATGTGGACTGTATTTGATGCAGTGTCGAGAGAGAAGGCTTCCAACTCGATGAGATGCAACAAGATTTTATTTAACATCTAACTATATTACATGCTTAACTCTGGGTTGACACTATACTGACTTGGCTGGAATTATTGCTGACCAAATTATTGCTGAGCCAAACGCTGAATCAGCCAGTGCCATTCCCCTCCCAAGGCTGAATTCACAGACACTGGGAGAGTTTCTCTCTCTGCATCCTCAACATTGGATCCCATGAAGTCTCCCGCCTTCAGGGAAAACATGGGCAAGGAAACCTCCTGCTGATAACTACATACCAGCCACCATCAGCTGAGAAGTCAATTCTGCTGCTGAGCCCCACTTGGAGGAAGCACTGAGGGTGGCGAGGGTGCAGAATGTGCTCTGGGTGGGGGGACTTCAATGTCCATCACCAAGAGTGACTCAGTTGTACTGCTGCAGAGAGCTGGTTCTGCACTGAACCTGCAGAGACACTGCTGAATTAGGATTCCGAAACCCTTTTGTGTTTCAGATTTCCGGAAACCTTCCCCATTTAGAAAATGCCCCTATTCTACCTAATCCCAATACCCTCCACGCAGACAGCCACAAGAGGTAAGGGTTTGGGAGGATTTAAAAATGGGGATTAAAGGGAAAAGGTTGAGTGGAGTTAATGCTGCCGTTGCTGCCGCCTCTCGGAATAGATTTATTTGAGGTTCAGGTTGGTGCAATTCTGTCCTTCTACCACCAGATGGTGTTTTACCCAAGAGTTCCAGGTCGGTGCAATTCCACCCATCTACCACCAGATGGAGCTAGAATCAGGTTGTTCAGGTCAACGCTGCCCCCCAGGCCCTGACAAAATCTCCCCCTGCCCGCGGATCGGCTCTCCCAACTACGCCGGCTCTGGACTAACTCTACAGTTGTTTGCTGATTTCCCAACACAAAAAAGCACACGTGAACGGCCCACTATGTTGTGCCGAACTTTTGCCCTACATTAAGAACAAATCAAACTCCACCCCATCATTCTACCGTAATCCATGTACCTATCCAATAGCCGCTTGAAGGTCCCTAATGTTTCCGACTCAACTACTTCCACAGGCAGTGCATTCCATGCCCCACTACTCTCTGGGTAAAGATCCTACCTCTGACATCCCCCCTATATCTTCCACCATTCACCAGGCTAAATCGCTGGCTTTTAAAGCAGACCAAGCAGGCCAGCAGCACGGTTCGATTCCCATACCAGCCTCCCCGGACAGGAGCCGGAATGTGGCGACTAGGGGCTTTTCACAGTAACTTCATTGAAGCCTACTCGTGACAATAAGCGATTTTCATTTCATTCATTTCATTTATGTCCCCTTGTCATGGTGTGTTCCACCCGGGGAAAAAGTCTCTGACTGTCTACTCTATCTATTCCCCTGATCATCTTATAAACCTCTACATATTCGCCCCTCATCCTTCTCTGTTCTAATGAGAAAAGGCCTAACACCCTCAACCTTTCCTCGTAAGACCTACTCTACATTCCAGGCAACATCCGAGTTGTCTCGCTCCATCTGGTGGTAGATGGGTGGAAGTGCACCGATCTGGAACTCTTGGGAAAAACACCACAGAACATAGAACACTACAGCGCAGTACGGGCCCTTCGGCCCTCGATGTTGCGCCGACCTGTGAAACCATCTGAAGCCTATCTGACCTACACTATTCCATTTTCATCCATATGTCTATCCAGTGACCACTTAAATGCCCTTAAAGTTGGCGAGTCTACTACTGTTCCACACCCCTACTACTCTCTGAGTAAAGAAATTGCCTCTGACATCTGTCCTATATCTACCACCCCTCAATTTAAAGCTATGTCCCCTCATGTTGGTCATCACCATCCGAGCAAAAAGACTCTCACTGTCCACCTTATCTAACCCTCTGACTATCTTATATGTCTCTATTAAGTCACCTCTCAGTCTTCTCCTCTCTAACGAAAACAACCTCAAGTCCCTGAGCCTTTCCTCGTGAGACCTTCCCTCCATACCAGGCAACATCCTAGTAAATCTCCTCTGAACCCTTTCCAAAGCTTCCACATCCTTCCTATAATGTGGTGACCAGAACTGCACGCAGTACTCCAGGAGCGGCTGCACCAGAGTTTTGTACAGCTGCAGCATGACCTCGTGGCTCCGAAACTCAATCCCCCTGCTTATAAAGGCTAGCACACAATATGCCTTCTTAACAGCCCTATTAACCTGGGTGGCAACTTTCAGGGATTTATGTACCTGGATGCCGAGATCTCTCTGTTCATCTACACTACCAAGAATCTTGCCATTAGCCCAGTACTCTGCATTCCTGTTACTCCTTCCAAAGTTAACCACCTCACACTTTTCCGCATTAAACTCCATCTGCCACCTCTCAGCCCAGCTCTGCAGCTTATCTATATCCCTCTGTATCCTATAACATCCTTCAGCACTATCCACAACTCCACCGACCTTCGTGTCATCTGCAAATTTACTTACCCATCCTTCTACACCCTCTTCCAGGTCATTTATAAAAATGACAAACAGCAGTGGCCCCAAAACAGATCCTTGTGGTACACCTCTAGTAACAGAACTCCAGGATGAACATTTGCCATCAACCACCACCCTCTGTCTTCTTTCAGCTAGCCAATTACTGATCCAAACCGCTAAATCACCTTCAATCCCATACTTCCTTATTTTCTGCAATAGCCTACCGTGGGGAACCTTATCAAACGCCTTACTGAAATCCATATACACCACATCAACTGCTTTACCCTCATCCACCTGTTTGGTCACCTTCTCAAAAAACTCAATAAGGTTTCTGAGGCATGACCTACCCTTCACAAAACCGTGTTGACTATCGTTAATCAACTTGTTCTTTTCAAGATGATTATAAACCCTATCTCTTATAACCTTTTCCAACATTTTACCCACAACCGAAGTAAGGCACACAGGTCTATATTTACCAGGGTTGTCTCTACTCCCCTTCATGAACAAGGGGACAACATTTGCTATCCTCCAGTCTTCCGGCACTATTCCTGTCGACAAAGATGACATAAAGATCAAGGACAAAGGCTCTGCAATCTCCTCCCTGGCTTCCCAGAGAATCCTAGGATAAATCCCATCTGGCACAGGGGACTTATCTATTTTGACATTTTCCAAAATTGATACCACCTCCTCCTTTTGAACCTCAATTCCATCCAGCCTGGTCGACTGAACCTGAGTATTCTCCTCGACAGCATTGTCTTTCTCCAGTGTAAACACTGATGAAAAATATCCATTTAACGCTTCCCCTATCTCCTCTGATTCCACACACAACTTTCCACTACTATCCTTGATTGGCCCTAATCTTACTCTAGTCATTCTTTTGTTCCTGATATACCTAGAGAAAGCCTTAGGGTTTTCCATCTGGTGGTAGAAGGACAGAATTGCACCAACCTGAATCTCCTTTGCACCTTTTCCAAAGCTTCCACATCCTTCCTAAAATGAGGTGACCAGAACTGCAAACAGTACTCCAAATGTGGCCCTTCCAAGGTTTTGTACAGTTGCATCATCACCTAACGGCTCTTCAATTCAATCCCTCTGCTAATGAAGCTAGCACACCATAGGCCTTCTGCACAGCTCTGTCAACTTGAGTGGCAACTTTCAAAGATCTATGAACATAAGGGCATAAGAACATAAGAACTAGGAGCAGGAGTCGGCCATCTAGCCCCTCGAGCCTGCTCCGCCATTCAATGAGATCATGGCTGATCTTTTGTGGACTCAGCTCCACTTTCCGGCCCGAACAGCATTACCCTTAATCCCTTTTTCTTCAAAAAAACTATCTATCTTTACCTTAAAAACATTTAATGAAGAAAAACACAGACCCCAAGATCACTCTCCTCCTCCACATTGCCAAGAACCCTACCGTTAACCCTGTATTCCGCAAGCATATTTGTCCTTCCAAAATGGACAACCTCACACTTTTCAGGGTTAAACTCCATCTGCCACTTCTCAGCCCAACTCTGCATCCTATCTATGTCTCTTTGCAGCCGACAACAGCCCTCCTCACTACCACAACTCCACCAATCTTCGTATCATCTGTAAATTCACTGACCCACCCTTCAACTCCCTCATCCAAGTCATTAATGAAAATCACAAACGGCAGAGGACCCAGAACTGATCCCTGTGGTACGCCACTGATAACTGAGCTCCAAGCTGAATATTTGCCATCCACCACCACTCTCTGACTTCTATTGGTTAGCCAGTTCATTATCCAACTTCCCTAAATTCCCCACTATCCCATGCCTCCTTACTTTCTGCATAAGCCTACCATGGGGAATCTTATCAAATGCCTCACTAAAATCCATGTACACTACATCCACTAGGGCCGCACTGTAACATTGTGGTTAGCACAATTGCTTCACAGCTCCAGGGTCCCAGATTCGATTCCGGCTTGAGTCGCTGTCTGTGCAGAGTCTGCACGTTCTCCCCGTGTCTGCGTGGGTTTCCTCCGGGTACTCCGGTTTCCTCCCACAGTCCAAAGATGTGCAGGTTAGGTGGACTGGCCATGCTAAATTGCCTGTAGTGTCCAAAATTGCCCTTAGTGTTGGGTTGGGTTACTGGGTAATGGGGATAGGATGGATGGGGGGCTTGGGTAGGGTGCTCTTTCCAAGAACCAGTGCAGACTCGATGGGCCGAATGGCCTCCTTCTGCATTGTTAATTCTATGATTCTTATTCCTATAAATTCTAAGCTTCTTGCTCTCCACCCTATCGAGACATCTCATGATTTTGTACCTCAATGAGGTCCCCCCCTCAACCTCCGTCTTTCTAATGAAAATAATCCTAATCTACTCAACCTTTCTTCATAGCTAGCAGCCTCCATACCAGGCAACATCCTGGTGAACCTCCTCTCCACCTTCTCCAAAGCATCCACATCCTTTTGGTAATGTGGCGACCAGAACTGTACGCAGTATTCCAAATGTGGCTGATCCAACGTCCGATACAACTGTAACATGACCTGCCAACTCTTGTACTCAATATCCCTTCCGATGAAGGAAAGCATGCCGTATACCTTCTTGACCACTCTATCGACCTGCACATCCACCTTCAGGGTACAATGGACCTGAACACTCAGATCTCTCTGTACATCAATTTTCCCCAGGGCTTTTTCATTTACCGGAGAGTTCGCTCTTGAATTGGATCTTCTAAAATGTGTCCTTCCGTGACAGCCTTTGTTCCCACCTTATGCACTTCAATTCTTGTCTGACAGCATCGTATTTACCCTTCCCCCAATTGTAAACCTTGCCCTGTTGCACGCATCTATCCCTCTCCATTACTAAAGTGCAAGTCACAGAATTGTGGTCACTATCTCCAAAATGTTCTCCCACTAATAAATCTATCACTTGCCCTGGTTCATTACCAAGTACCAAATCAAATATGGCCTCTCCTCTGGTTGGACAATTTACATTCTGTGTTAGAAAAGCTTCCTGTACACACTGCACAAACACCACCCCATTCAAACTATTTGATTGAAAGAGTTTCCACTCAATATTTGGGAAGTTGAAGTCACCCAAGACTACTACCCTGTGACTTCTGCAAAATCCAAAATCTGTTTCCCAATCTGTTCCTCCACATCTCTGCTGCTATTGCGGGGCCTATAGAAAACCCCCAACAAGATGATTGCTCCTTTCCTTTTTCTGACTTCAACCCATCCTCCCTCAGTCGGCAGATCTGAGGAATTAAACAAATGAATGTGATAAAAAATAGGATTATTAGTTAAAATAGTATAGATAATAGGGCCGGTGCGATGGTAGTGAGCTCACAGACAAAGAACAAAGGAATTTAGCAAAGCCTGGCTAGAGGGGGAGGGTAGCCTCATGGAGAGAATGGTGAAAAGGATGCTGGGTAACAAGGGGCCCAGGATTGATAAATGCAAAGTGACCCAAGCAGGATATATGGCCAGGTCAGGAGGTGTATAGAATGACCAATGGGAAGCTTATATGTGAATCTTACTGTGATTTGGAATATATCTGTAGAGACCCTTTGTCCTCGGTCTCTCTTGCTCTGGGCTCCCAGAAGACAGCTGGGTGTGTGTTCTGAGGTCCTACAAGTAAGCCAGCCTTGCAAGTTGCTTATTATTAAATGATACTATACCTACAAATCCATCTCTCATTTTATTGAGCCAGACTACCGGGTGAAGAATTTAACTATATCAACATTTGGTGCCTGAAACCCGGGTTTCTCCAGACGATCACCGGCCAGCTGCGAACTCAAAATTAGGCTGATTTTGGACACGGAAAGTGGACATGGGCTCACAATGTGAGTAGCTTAAAATCACCACGTTGATCTCCCCTTTCTCATGGACTGATTGGCCTGGTCAATCGCGGCTGGTACGGTACGATAGTCTCGACGAAATCAAAGGTCAGTCTGGGGATTAGAAAAGTGGGAAAATCAGTCGATGTAGGTACGACTGAGAGTTGATTTAACTGATGGGATGTCTTAATCGTGACAGTTCAGTTAAGGGTTGGTTTAACTGATGGGATATCTTCATAGCGACAGTTCAGTTAAAGGTTGCTTGTGGGATTCAGTTCCACGTGTGTTTTGGAAACTATAGTTGGTTAAGTTAAAATTGTATCCTTCGACTGTAGTGGCGAACAACGCAGTCTAGAGGACTAGCTCGAGATAATGGGGAATTGCTTGGATAATACGAGTGATCCAAACAGTTCTTTGCAAATATTATGTGATATTTATCCGGATAAAGCGAGAGATTTTAGAAAACTATCAGCAACTTTAAGAAAGAAATTGGGAGACGGATGGCCACTAGGGGGCACTAAATATCTGGACTTAATTAAACAAATTCAGGGTGAAATTTGGAAGAAACATCAAAGCCTCCGAGCGAAAGAGTTGATTGGATTATGGAGACAATATTGTCAAGAGGAGAGGGATAAGATCATGTTGTCAAGTTGGCAAGACAATGCCCTTAAAATGGGGATTCCAATTAGTGAAGGCGGGACTCAGAAAACTCTAGAGGTCTTGAAAAAGGAGTGTGCATTCAAAAAACGCGCGAGTAAAGAGAGGGAGCTGCCTACTGGGGCAGACTCGAGTAAGAAAAATGGGCTACGTAGTTCAATGGCTGGCCTTGCATTGATAGAGGTAGACGGTGACTTAGATAATTGGACCATGTCGGGTAGAGTCCCCACTGCACCAGTAGCATTGCCTGCAGTAATTCCAGAGCCCTCAGGATATCATAAATTATATCCAGTTGCTCCTTCCCAGATTCACATCAAACCAGCCTCTCCAGTCCCTTCGGTTGCGGTTAGAGAAGAGGAGCTCGGTTCCACAAGCCCCGTTAGTTGTAGGACCAGATCCCGGACAATAAGAGAGGGGTCTGATCCTACACGGCAACAATTACCCATACCACAGGGATCCCTTAAGGCCGAAGTCTTGAGACAGACAAATGTAGGAACAAAGAAAACGGGGGGAATGGTTCTGAGGGGCCGGAGCTCCCCCTAGTGGAAGGGAAAGACGTTGAAGTCTCTGAGGAGCCAGAGGAATCCGCTAAAGCGCCCCCTAGTGAGACTCTGAGACAGTTGCCGGTTAGGAAGATACCGAATCCTGACGCTGAGACAGCCGCAGCCCAACCCACTATCGATATTTATTTCCCATGGAGACCCAGTGAGATGATGGCTATTCTGGCTGCAATCCCAGACAGGAAGAAATCTCCTGCTGCTTTCGTGGACTATCTGAGAACCACCATCTCGGTCTATCACGCTGATTCACGGGACCTCTGGGACCTCGTCCACCAGGTTTTAACCGCAGCAGAATACCGCAGTCACCTTAACCATTTACATTAGGCTAGCCACGCCGCACTCCAGCAAGCCCATGCCTTGGACGATGATAGACAGACACAGATCCTGAATGTGTTGAATGCCACGTTTCAAAAACCCATAAACATCTCTATTATCTTAGACCTCAAACCTAAAAAGCCTGAGGAGCCAGAGGAATTTCTGGAATGCTTTAATGAACTCTACCGTGCGCAGTCAGGCGACTTGCTGTATCAGAATGGCCAGAATTCCCCTCAGTACTGTGCTATGTTAATGCATTGCCTACCACCTTCTGTGGCTACTGCCGTGAAATGTAATAACATGAATTGGACAGAGAACGACCCTTCCCAGATGGCCCGGGCAGTCAGATTTTATTGGAAGGAGGGTGTAGGCCAGGAAGGAGGCTCAGTTACAAAGATTAAGACTGAGTACGTGATGAAAAAGGATGGTCTGAGACCCCAACCAGCAGCAGATACAGTGACTTCCCAGCTGGAACCCCAATATTGCCATCTTGGGTGGGTGGATCAACATGGGGGAGGATATCAAACCCACCCGAATGGACCCGCAGCCCCTATTTATGGCCCACCGTCTGCACCAACAGCTTTACAACTGCCGTCCCCTCTGAGGGGGGTCATTGGTCTACTGGGAAAAGAGGACGGGGCAGATATAGAGGGAACAATGCATGTTTTAATTGTGGCCGTACAGATCACTGGCATCAGGAATGCCCCTTTAAAAGACAGCCAGCAGGAGGAGACTACCTGAACCAAAGGAGGGGGTACCCACCGAGGGGAGGACAGACAATGTACACCGGCTTCTCCCAGGCAAACCCTTTCCCAACACAAGATTGACTAGCTAATTTAGTCATACGGGCTCTCCAATTGGACAGGGAACCTATTATCTCCCTGCAGATAGGAGATCAACATCACCCATTTGTAATCGACACTGGAGCAGCCATGTCTTCAGTGCAATCAGAACTTCAACTACCACTATCCCCCCACACCCAGCATTTGTCGGGGTTCCAAGGCCAGGTGTGTGAGTATCCTATCTCTGACCCTGTGGTAGTCACTTATGAGAATAAGTCTACAGATCATCGGTTTGTGGTGACTACTGGATTGGACTGTAACTTATAGAACATATAGAACAGTACAGCACAGAACAGGCCCTCCGGCCCTCGATGTTGTGCCGAGCTTTGTCCGAAACCAAGATCAAGCTATCCCACTCCCTGTCATTCTGGTGTGCTCCATGTGCCTATCCAATAACCGCTTGAAAGTTCCTAAAGTGTCCGACTCCATATCACAGCAGGCAGTCCATTCCACACCCTAACCGCTCTCTGAGTAAAGAACCTACCTCGGACATCCCTCCTATATCTCCCACCCTGAACTTTATAGTTATGCCCCCTTGTAACAGCCACATCCACCCGAGGAAATAGTCTCGAGTTGGGTGGTGGACAGGGGAGATTTGGATGAGCTTGGAATGTCTGAAGGGTATAAAGCAGGCGGGAGGCTGGGAGGCATTGGAACAGTCAAAGGTATGGATCAGGGTATCTGCAGCAGATGAGCTGAGGCAAGGAAGGGAGTCAACCTGGTCAGGCCCACATCTGTCAACACCAGCATGATGCCACCACAAAACACATCTGTCAGTATTCTGCACCCTGCTCTGCTCCTGTATCACCTACAACTCATCATCCCCCTTCCCACGGCACCTTGCAATCACAGAAGGTGCAACATCTGTCCCTTTACCTCCTGCCTCCTCACTGTCAATGGCCCGGAACACTCCTTTCAGGTTAAGCAGCACTTGCACCTCCTTCAATTTGGTCGACTGTAACCACTGCTCGCAATGCTGTCTCCTCTACATTGGGGAGACAAAATGCAGACTGGGTGGCCACTTTGCCAAACACCTTAGATCGACCGCAAGCATGACTCCAACTTTATTACTTGCAGTTGTAACTCAGCATCACACCCACATGACATAGAATCACTACAGTGCAGAAGGATGCCATTTGGCCCATTGAGACTGCACCAACCCTCTCAAAGAGTATCCCACCTAGGCCCCCTCCCCCACCCTTTCCCCGTAACCCAGGAACCACACCTAACCTTTAGACACTCAGGCGTGATTTATCATGGCCAATCCAGCTAACCCACACATCTTTGGACTGTGGGAGGAAATCGGAGCACCCGGGGGAAACCCATGTCGACACGGGGAAAAAGTACAAACCCCACATAGATCCAGGCTGGAATTGAACCTCGGTCCCTGGTGCTGTGAGACTGCAGTGCTGACCACTGTTTTTGGCCAGAGATTTACTGTGTATCTCCCAGCTACAGCTCGAGTGCGGGGATGAAGGGGTAACGGTTCAATCATGGAGGACGGGACAACAGTGCTGTATTTCTGTCATGCCACAGTGGTGGGCGTTAGATATTGAACATTCACTGTGCCAAGTTACACTGGCCTATGATCGAACCGGACAGAACAGGGAGTTGGAGGACAAATACCAGCCGTTAATTGGGACCGAATGGCGGATCAAGATTACAGCCACAGTCACGGGAAAAGAAGGTACAGCCGATTTTGTTACAATACCACCACATTTATGGCTACAGTCAGCTTCTGTAGGCCCTCACATTACACGTCAAGTCCAAGACCAATACCATGCCAAGGATTTGGGGCCTCTGGTAAGGAGGGCAGTGGATCATTCAGATCCAACAGAGTACACACTTCAAGTCATGCCAGACGGCACTTCCATAAAATATTTTGAGCTCCCTGAAACTATTAACACAACAGCATCATCTGGGACGTGACGTTTTGGAATATGTCAGCCCGCAGGTCTGGGCAGAATGCCCATCACAAGGGGACAGACAAATGTTACACCTATTAAGGTACCCATTCAGGACAATGTAACACTGCCTTCCATTCGGCAATATCCCCTGAAACCCCAAGCTGCCCCGTCTATAGACAAATTAATCCGAGAACTGTTGCAACAGGGTATTCTGGTCCTTTGCCAATCAGAATGTAACACCCCAATACTTGCGGTGCCCAAACCAGGCAAACCAGACCAGTACCGGTTAGTACAGGATTTACGTTCTATCAATGCCATCGCGCAGCCGTTACATGCTCTCGTCCCTAATCCCGCACACATACTGGCTCCAATTCCAGCTCGAGCCCGGGTCTTCACTATAGTTGACCCCCAGCACGCTTTCTTTGCCCTTCCGCTCGCATCTGAAAGTCAATATTTGTTTGCCTTCACTTATAATGGACAGCAGTATACCTGGACCCGACTGCCTCAGGGATTCATCAACTCACCTACGCTCTTCTCCAGATGTCTGCAGACCCAACTCCAGGCCTTGACGTTGGAGCATGGTTCCACTCTAGTTCAGTATGTTGATGACCTATTGGTAGCGAGTCTCGATGAGCCCAGTAACAGGGATGATGTGATCCAGTTATTAAACCACCTAGCCTCGTTGGGTTACGTTGTTTCACAATCAAAGGTCCTGGTGGCTCAGACAAAGGTCAAGTTCTTAGGGGTTTTACTTACAGCCACAGACAGAAGTCTTGAACCCAGTAGGCTTGAACCCATATGCTAATTCCCCGCCCCTACCACAGCCAAGGAGGTCCGTCATTGGCTGGGTATGGTGAATTATTGTAGGCAGTGGATACCAAACATCGCTGTCTATACAAAGCTGCTGACGCCTTACACGAGCGAAGGGGGGGATTTTACTCTCACCACCGAGGCACTCGAGGCCTTCCGTTGCCTAAAGCAGGCCTTGTTACAAGCACCGGCACTCGGCAGGCCCCTGTACGGCCGACCGTTCCAGATATACTGTACTGTTCTGGAAGGGTGTTTAACAGCGGTACTCACCCAGCAACATGGGGATAAGCACCGGCCCGTGGCATATTACTCTTCCAAACTTGATCCAGTGACGTTGGGCTACCCTGTTTGCACCCAGATCCTGGCAGCGATATACAATAGTCTGCAGGCTGCTGCCAATCTAACTCTCCAACAGGACATTACGGTGTATAGCTCCCACTCGGTCATCGCACTGTTGGGACAACTGCAGACTCAGCATCTTACCGCAGCTCGTCAGAATAGGTATGAAATATACCTTTTAAACAATCCACGTCTGACATTTAAATATTGTACCACTATCAATCCAGCCTGTTTTCTTAGCGGTCCCCCTGACCATGAAGACGCGCCTGGCCACGACTGTCCACCCCTGATTCAGGAAGCTACTTCGATAAGGGAAGATCTGAGCGATATTCCGTTAGATCAACCTGACATGATGATGTATGTTGATGGCAGTGCATTAATAAGCCCCACTGGCCGGAGACTATCCGGTTACCCAATCGTGGATCAGGATGGCCTGACCCTAGAAGCGGCCGCTTTTCAGACCCCTTATTCAGCCCAACAAGCCAAACTTTTTGCCCTTACCCGTGCATGTATACTTGGGGCAGATCGCCGGGTAAATATTTACACTGACTCACGATACGCCTTCGGGGTGGTTCATGACTTTGGACAGCTCTGGAAGCAATGGGGATTCCTTACCTCGGCAGGCACGGAGATATCACACCGGGGTTTAGTTAATGACCTACTGCAGGCCCTCCTTATGCCCGCGCAGATTTCCCTCATTAAATGCGCGGCCCATACAAACGGTGAGACCCCGGTTGACGTTGGTAATGAACGTGCAGATTGTGCAGCGTGGACAGCCGCGCAAATTCAGCAAGTGATGGTGCCTAAAATATTGAGTCAGACTAAACGTTCTGCACTAAATAGGTCTGCCTCTGACAAGCCAATGCCAACCATCCAAGACGTCATAAGGTTACAGGAGGACGCTCCGGAGCAAGGATACTATTTTTTCTTTAATGGCACAGCGACCAATGTTTTGTCACCCCCATTTCCCCGCCAAATTGCTATCGGGACTCTAGTCCCTACCACAGTCCCCTGCCCCACTGAGTGGATACTGAACCATCAATTGGCGCGCCGGGCAGTCTCAGCCGAATTCTGCGAAGGTTGGAAGAAACCTCAGGTCCCAGCACCCAACCGGGGCCACTCAGCCGGATGGGGAATTCTGAGCGCCTTGACACTGGGGGGTGTGGGGGGTTCCATGGCGGTCAACGAATGGAATTATTTTATTTGCGGCCTTACCATCCTGGGAAACGAGACCTTGGGGGCCCTTGGTGCAATAACAAAGGAACTATTTCAACTGCGGTTGTTTGCCATGCAGAACCGGTATGCTCTTGACTATCTTCTGGCCCGTGAAGGTGGGGTATGCGCCATAGTGCAGGGTAAGTGTATCACGGGAGTTCACTACATTTATGGATCGCATAAGGGGCCACCTGGACGGTATGCAGGACCCTGGCTCTTGGGGTAGCTGGGATTTCGGAGGTTGGAAGGATTGGTTGATAAATATGGCCATGTATCTAGCAGTGGCACTCGGCTGCATCTTTGTGGGCCTGGCCGTCCTAAAATGCGTGATGGGTAAAATGCGCTGGAACAGATAGCCGCCCCTAGAGTCTTGGCTGTTCGGATCCACGAGGATGCAGCGGATGATGGGGTGCTGCAACAGGAATTAGAAATACAGCGACGAATGTTCCTAGATGAGGGGCCGTGATTGCGGCTTGAACCGATAGGTTATCATGAAATGATAAAAGGAGGGAATGAGGAATTGAACAAATGAATGTGATACAAAATAGGATTATTAGTTAAAATAGTATAGATAATAGGGCCGGTGCGATGGTAGTGAGCTCACAGACAAAGAACAAAGGAATTTAGCAAAGCCTGGATAGAGACCCTTGGGGGAGGGTAGCCTCATGGAGAGAATGGTGAAAAGGATGCTGGGTAACAAGGGGCCCAGGATTGAGGAATGCAAAGTGACCCAATCAGGATATATGGCCAGGTCAGGAGGTGTAGAGAATGACCAAAGGGAAGCTTATATGTGAATCTTACTGTGATTTTGAATATATCTGTAGAGACCCTTTGTCCTCGGTCTCTCTTGCTCTGGGCTCCCAGAAGACGGCTGTGTGTGTGTTCTGAGGTCCTACAAGTAAGCCAGCCTTGCAAGTTGCTTATTATTAAATGATACTATACCTACAAATCCATCTCTCATTTTATTGAGCCAGACTATCGGGTGAAGAATTTAACTATCAATTCCTCTGTATCCTATAACATCCTTCAGCACTATCCTCAACTCCAGCGACCTTCGTGTCATCTGCAAATTTACTAACCCATCCTTCTGCACCCTCTTCCAGGTAATTTATAAAAATGACAAACAGCAGTGGCCCCAAAACACATCCTTGCGGTACACCACTAGTAACTGAACTCCAGGATGAACATTTGCCATCAACCACCACCCTCTGTCTTCTTTCAGCTAGCCAATTACTGATCCAAACCGCTAAATCACCTTCAATCACATACTTCCTTATTTTCTGCAATAGCCTACCATGGGGAACCTTATCAAACGCCTTACTGAAATCTATATACACCACATCAACCGCTTTACCCTGATCCACCTGTTTGGTCACCTTCTCAAAAAACTCAATAAGGTTTGTGAGGCATGACCTACCCTTCACAAAACCGTGTTGACTATCGCTAATCAACTTGTTCTTTTCAAGATGATTATAAACCATATATCTTATAACCTGTTCTAACATTTTACCCACAACCAAAGTAAGGCTCACAGGTCTATAATTACCAGGGTTGTCTCTACTCCCCTTCTTGAACAAGGGGACAACATTTCCTATCCTCCAATCTTCCGGCACTATTCCTGTTGACAAAGACGACATAAAGATCAAGGACAAAGGCTCTGCAATCTCCTCCCTGGCTTCCCAGAGAATCCTAGGATAAATCCCATTTGGCCCAGGGGACATATCCATTTTGACATTTTCCAAAATTAGTAACACCTCCTCCTTTTGAACCTCAGTCAGTCATGTGTCGGGGGGTCAGCCCTGTGTCGGGGGGTCAGTCCTGTGCCGGGGGGTCAGTCCTGTGTCTGGGGTCAGTCCTGTGTCGGGGGGTCAGTCCTGTGCCGGGGGGGGGGTCAGTCCTGTGCCGGGGGGGGGGTCAGTCCTGTGTCGGGGGGTCAGTCCTGTGCCGGGGGGGGGGGTCAGTCCTGTGCCGGGGGGGGTCAGTCCTGTGCCGGGGGGTCAGCCCTGGGTCGGGGGGTCAGCCCTGTGCCGGGGGGTCAGTCCTGTGTCTGGGGTCAGTCCTGTGTCGGGGGTTCAGTCCTGTGTCGGGGGGGTCAGTCCTGTGTTGGGGGGTCAGCCCTGTGCCGGGGGGTCAGCCCTGTGTCGGGGGGTCAGCCCTGTGCCGGGGGGGTCAGTCCTGTGTCGGGGGTCAGTCCTGTGCCGGGGGGGTCAGTCCTGTGTCGGGGGTCAGTCCTGTGTTGGGGGGTCAGCCCTGTGCCGGGGGGTCAGTCCTGTGTCGGGGGGGTCAGTCCTGTGTCAGGGGTCAGTCCTGTGTCTGGGGTCAGTCCTGTGTCGGGTGTTCAGTCCTGTGTCGGGGGGGTCAGTCCTGTGTCAGGGGTCAGTCCTGTGTCTGGGGTCAGTCCTGTGTCGGGTGTTCAGTCCTGTGTCGGGGGGGTCAGTCCTGTGTTGGGGGGGGTCAGCCCTGTGTCTGGGGTCAGTCCTGTGTCTGGGGTCAGTCCTGTGTCGGGGGGTCAGTCCTGTGCCGGGGGGTCAGTCCTGTGCCGGGGGGGTCAGTCCTGTGCCGGGGGGTCAGTCCTGTGTCGGGGGGGTCAGTCCTGTGTCGGGGGGTCAGCCCTGTGTCGGGGGGGTTAGTCCTGTGTCGGGGGGTCAGTCCTGTGCCGGGGGGGTTAGTCCTGTGTCGGGGGGTCAGTCCTGTGTTGGGGGGTCAGTCCTGTGCCGGGGGGTCAGTCCTGTGTCTGGGGTCAGTCCTGTGTCTGGGGTCAGTCCTGTGCCGGGGGGTCAGTCCTGTGCCGGGGGGTCAGTCCTGTGTCTGGGGTCAGTCCTGTGTCTGGGGTCAGTCCTGTGCCGGGGGGTCAGTCCTGTGCCGGGGGGTCAGTCCTGTGTCGGGGGGTCAGTCCTGTGTCGGGGGTCAGTCCTGTGTCGGGGGGGTCAGTCCTGTGTCTGGGGTCAGTCCTGTGTCGGGGGGTCAGTCCTGTGTCGGGGGGTCAGTCCTGTATCGGGGGGGGGGGGGGGTCAGATTATGAAACCACAAAGTGTAAAAGCAGCATCAGAATCTGTAAGTTATATTTTTAATTATTTTGAGTTCCTGTGGGTTGTGATCTGATTGGACCAGTGTCCTCCCAGAGTGAGACACAGGTCGACACGGTGGCACAGTGCTTAGCACTGCTGCCTGACAACACCTGGACCCAGGTTCGATTCCGACCTCGGATGACTGTCTGTGTGGAGTCTGTACGTTTTCCCCGTGTCTGTGTGGGTTCCTTCCGGATGTTCCGGATTCCTTCCACTGTCCCAAGATGTGCCGGTTCGGTGGATTGGCCATGCTAACTTGCCCTGAGTTGGAGCTACAGGGATGTGGTGGGGGGTTGGGCCGAGATGGGGTAACAGGGGAAGGATGGGGGGAGTGGGCCGAGGTAGGGTGCTCTTTCAGCGAGACTGTGCAAAGTCGATGGGCTGAGTGGCCTCCTTCTCCACTGTCGGGATCTGATGATTTTGTGGATCCCACTCACATTTCTGTCATTTTTGTCCATTTTGTGCTTCAATAAATCTTTGCTTAATCCTTTCCTCCTGTACCCAGCAGAAAGCCCCACCCCCCAGCTCCACACCCACTGTAACCGCGGAGATCCTAAAGATCAACAACGAGACCTTGGGTAAAATACAGGCAACAACATTTCCTACAGATGAATTGGGTGGATGTATATTTTTGGAAAGGAAGAGTTTATTTTGATGATTTCTGTAATGTTTAGTTTAATTGTGCCTTCACTGGAGTCAGTGAGTGGGACTTCCCGGCCATTCCTATTGGTGTGATTCCGGTCCCACTGACAGAGCCCCCTCCCCCTGCCGTGGGGCGGAGGGTGTAAACACCGGGAAGCCCCATTGACAGCGATGGGACTGAAAGATCCTTCCATTGGCCAATGGCCTCAGGAGCCACAAAACAGGCTGTAGGATGGCCAGGAAAATTGCCCCGTGCCCCGCAGATTCTCTGTTCGGGGTCTCCACTGTTTCACAGATCACCATGGAGATGTACCAGACATTTATCAGGGCTGGGTTATCCCCCAATCCACATCAACTCACAAACAACAACAGGGGACAATTACAAACAGATTTCTGCCAGGTTTTGATTGGTAGTTGTAATGTGTGTGGGTTGGTGGTTTCACTGGGCGTAGATTCTGGTGTGAAATAAGAACATCAGAACTAGGAGCAGGAGTCGGCCATCTGGCCCCTCGAGCCTGCTCTGCCATTCAATGAGATCACGGCTGATCTTTTGTGGACTCAGCTCCACTTTCCGGCCGGAAGACCATAACCCTTTTTTCCTTTATTCTTCAAAAAACGATCTATCTTTATCTTAAAAACATTTAATGAAGTAGCCTCAACTGCTTCACTGTGCAAGCAATTCCATAGATTCACAACCCTTTGGGTGAAGAAGTTCCTCCGAAGCTCAGTCCTAAATCTACTTCCCCTTATTGTGAGGCGATGCCCCCTAGTTCTGCTTTCACCCGCCAGTGGAAACAACCTGCCCCCATCTATCCTATGTATTCCCTTCATAATTGTATATGTTTCTGTATGATCCCCCCCCTCATCCTTCTAAATTCCAACGAGTACAGTCCCAGTCTACTCAGCCTCTCCTCATAATCCAACCCCTCCAACTCTGGGATTAACCTAGTGAATCTCCTCTGCAAACCCTCCAGCACCAGTACATTCTTTCTCAGGTAAGGAGATCAAAACTGAGCACAACACTCCAGGTGTGGCCTCACTAACACCTGATACAATTGCAGCATAACCTCCCTAGTCTTAAACTCCATCCCTCAAACAATGAAGGACAAAAAACCTGTTGCACCTGTAAACCAACTTGTTGTGACTCATGCACCAGCACAACCAGGTATTTCTGCACAGCAGCAGGTTTTAATATTTTATTATTGAAATAATAATCCCTTTTGCTGTTATTGCTACCAAAATGGATCTCCTCACAGTTGTCAACATTGTATTCCATCTGCCATACCCTAGCCCATTCACTTAACCTATCCAAATCCCTCTGCAGACTTCCGGTAAATGTGGTGATTTACATTTCAGAATCCAGGACTGTGAATGACAGGGGCTGGATTACATTACCCAATGCAGAGCACATGACACAAGGCACAGTCACATTTCCCCCTCCAGCCATTCTATTGGGTAAGCTTTGCTCTCCAGGGAGAATTGTCGTCCGCTCTGTTTTCCTCATAAGGAGACAGAGGGTCCCATAGAATGTAGTCAACACTGAGGAACAGGCAATCTTACTGAACCTCCTCCAGCACACACGGGAACACCTCATGAGGTGTGTCTGTAAGTAGTCAGGTATGAATTAGAATTTAGAATATGCTGAGAGGTGTATCACTGTTTTTAAAGATGGGCTCAGGTCTGTGTGTGTTCTCCAGTCCCAATACAGAGCTCCTGAATGAGCTGTGTCATTGAGGAGACTGGAGATGGGTCTGGATGCTGAATACAGCAAGTTACAAACAAGCATGGTTTAGAACAAAGAGAAGAAAGAACAAAGAAATATTACAGCACAGGAACAGGCCCTTCGGCCCTCCAAGCCTGCGCCGCTCCAGATCTAGGAGCAATAGGGTGGTTGTGATGGGAGATTTTAACTTCCCCAACATTGAATGGGATTCGTGTAGTGTTGGAGGCGTAGATGGAGCAGAGTTTGTAAGGAGCATCCAGGAGAGTTTTTTTTAGAGCAGGATGTAAATAGTCCATCTCGGGAAGGGGCCATGCTGGACCTGGTATTGGGGAATGATCCCGGCCAGGTGGTTGATGTTTCAGTCGGCGATTACTTTGGGAATAGCGATCACAATTCCATAAATTTTAGAATACTAATGGACAAAGATGAGAGTGGTCCTAAAGGAACAAAATTCGGCAGGAGCTCGGGAATGTGGATTGGGAGCAGCTGTTTAAGGATAAATCCACATTTGAAATGTGGGAGTCTTTTAAGGAAAGGTTGATTAGAGTGCAGGACAGACATGTTCCTGTGAAAATGAAAGATAGAAATGGCAAGATTAGGGAACCATGGATGACGGGTGAAATTGTGAGACTAGCTAAGATGAAAATGGAAGCATACATAGGATCGAGGCGACTCAAAACTGATGAAGCTTTGGAGGAATATCTGGAAAGTAGGACGAATCACAAACACGCATTAAAGAGGGCTAAAAGGGGTCATGAAATATCTTTGGCTAACAGGGTTAAGGAAAATCCCAAAGCATTTTATTCATATGTAAGGAGCAAGAGGGTAACTAGAGAAAGGGTTGGTCCACTTAAGGACAAAAGAGGGAATATATGTGTGGACTCAGAGGAAATGGGTGAGATTCTTAATGAGTACTTTGCATCAGTATTCACAAAGGAGAGGGAGAAGACGGATGTTGAGGCTAGGGATGGATGTTTAAATACTCTCGGTCAAGTAGTCATACGGAAGGGGGAAGTTTTGGGTATTCTAAAAGACATTAAGTTGGACAAGTCCCCAGGACCGGATGGGATCTATCCCAGGTTACTGAGGGAAGCGAGGGCCGACATAGCTGGGGCCTTAAAAAATATCTTTGCAGCATCCTTGAGCACGGGTGAGGTCCCGGAGGACTGGAGAATTGCTAATGTTGTCCCTTTGTTTAAGAAGGGTAGCAGGGATAATCCAGGGAATTATAGTCCTGTGAGCTTGACGTCAGTGGTAGGCAAACTGTTGGAGAATATACTGAGGGATAGGATCTATTCACATCTGGAAGAAAATAAACTTATCAGTGATAGGCAGAATGGTTTTGTGCAGAGAAGGTCATGTCTTACAAACCTAATAGAATTCTTTGAGGAAGTGACAAAGTTAATTGATGAGGGAAGGGCTGTAGATGTCGTATACATGGACTTTAGTAAGGTGTTTGATAAGGTTTCCCATGGCAGGTTGATGGAAAAAGTGAAGTCGTACGGGGTTCAGGGTGTACTAGTTAGATGGATAAAGAACTGGCTGGGCAACAGGAGACAGAGAGTAGTGGCGGAAGGGAGTGTCTCAAAATGGAGAAAGGTGACTATTGGTGTTCCACAGGGATCCGTGCTCGGACCACTGTTGTTTGTGATCTACATAAATGACCTGGAGGAAGGTATAGGTGGTCTGATTAGCAAGTTTGCAGATGATACTAAGATTGGTGGAGTTGCAGATAGCGAGGAGGACTGTCAGAGAATACAACAAAATATAGATAGATTGGAGAGTTGGGCAGAGAAATGGCAAGTGGAGTTCAATCCAGGCAAATGCGAGGTGATGCATTTTGGAAGAACAAATTCAAGAGCGGAAGGATCTTGGGGAAAATTGATGTGCAGAGAGATCTGGGAGTTCAGGTCCATTGTACTCTGAAGGTGGCAACGCAGGTTGATAGAGTGGTCAAGAAGGCAGACAGCATGCTTGCCTTCATCGGACGGGGTATTGAGTACAAGAGTTGGCAGGTCATGTTACAGTTGTATAGGACTTTGGTTCGGCCACATTTGGAATACTGCGTGCAGTTCTGGTCGCCACATTACCAGAAGGATGTGGATGCCTTGGAGAGGGTGCAGAGGAGGTTCACCAGGATGTTGTCTGGTATGGAGGGTGCTAGCTATGAAGAAAGGTTCAGTAGATTAGGATTGATTTCGTAGGAAGGACGGAGGTTGAGGGGGGACCTGATTGAGGTATACAAAATTATGAGAGGTATGGACAGGGTGGACAGCAACAAGCTTTTCCCAAGAGTGGGGGTATCAGTTACAAGGGGTCACGGGTTCAAGGTGAGAGGAGGAATGTTTAAGGGAGATATGCGTGGAAAGTTTTTTCCGCAGAGGGTGGTGGGTGCCTGGAACGCTTTACCAGCGGAGGTGGTAGAGGCGGGCACGATAGCATCATTTAAGAAGCATCTAGACAGGTATATGAATGGGCGGAACAAAGGGAAGTAGACCTTGGAAAATAGGAGACAGGTTTAGATAAAGGATCTGGATCGGCGCAGGCTGGGAGGGCCGAAGGGCCTGTTCCTGTGCTGTAATTTTCTTTGTTCTTTGTAAAACTGTCGCCTATTTTCTAAGGACCTGTATCCCTCTGCTCCCTGCCCTTTCATGTATCTGTCTAGATACACCTTAAATGACGCTATCGTGCCCGCCTCTACCACCTCCGTCGGCAATGCGTTCCAGGCACCCACCACCCTCTGCGTAAAGAACTTTCCATGCATATCTCCCTTAAACTTTTCCCCTCTCACTTGAACTTGTGACCCCTAGTAATTGAGTCCCCCACTCAGGGATAAAGCTTCTTGCTATCCACCCTGTCCATACCTCTCATGATTTTGTACCTCAATGGGGTCCCTCCCTCAACCACCGTCTTTCTAATGAAAATAATCCTAATTTACTGAGCCTCTCTTCATAGCTAGCACCCTCCATACCAGGCAACAACCTGGTGAACCTCCTCTGCACCTTCTCAAAAGCATCCACATCCTTTTGGTAATGTGGCGACCAGAACTGTACGCAGTATTCCAAATGTGGCCGAACCAAATCCGAACCGAACTTTGGCAGAGCAAAGTGTGCAGAGGACACTGAAAGCCTGCAGAGGGATATCGATAGTAGGAAGAAGGAACTGAAGGCACTGTTGCTAAGTTTGCAGATGATATAAAGATCTGTAGAGGGAGGGACAGGTAGTTTTGAGGAAGCAAGGGGGCTGCAGAAGTATTTGGACAAGCTGTGAGAGTGGGCAATGAATTGGCAAATTGAATACAATGTGGAGAAGTGTGAGGTTATGCACTTTGGAAGGAGGAATTTAGGCAAAGACTATTTTCTAAATAGGGAAATGCTTTGGAGATCAGAAGCACAAAGGGACTTGGGAGTCCTTGTTCACGATTCTCTTAAAGTTAATGCGCAGGTTCATTCGGCAGTTAGGAAGGCAAATGCAATGTTAGCATTCATGTCAAGAGGGCTAGAATACAAGACCAGAGATGTAATTCTGAGGCCGTAGAAGGCTCTGGTCAGACCCCATTTGGAGTATTCTGAACCGTTTTGGGCCCCGTATCTAAGTAAGGATGTGCTGGCCTTGAAAAGTGTCCAGAGGAGGTTTACAAGAATGATCCCTGGAATGAAGAGTTTGCCGTATGAGGAACGGTTGAGGACTCTGGGTCTGTACTGGTTGGAGTTCAGAAGGATGAGGGAGGATGAAACCTACAGGATGCTGCGAGGCCTGGATAGAGTGGACATCGAGAGGATATTTCCACTTGTAGGAAAAACTAGAACCAGAGAGCACCATCACAGACTAAAGGGACGATCCTTTAAAACAGACATGAGGTGGAAATTCTTCAGTCAGAGGGTGGTGTATCTGTGGAACTGTTGCACGTTTTACTTGAGTGTATTACGCGTTTATTGGAGTGTATTAACACGCCTCCGTTTAAAGGCCGTGTGCTTAACACTACTACAGCTCTGTGTATGTAATTCTGCTCGGAGTCGCCAGGTGCCGTATTTAGACACCTCACAAGTATATCAAGGTCAGGTTCAAAGTAATAAAACTGTACACCGATTAGTAAGTTCAAATGATTGATATTTATTATAACCAATATAATAAATACGCATGCATACGCTAAAGACTAATACTTATTTCTACTATTAAACGACTAAATACTTATCTAAGTAGGAACCAGCAAGGTCAGGGGACAATGCCTTTTGTTCCTTTCTGGACTGCACCTTCTGGTCACTAATAGTCGGCTAGAGTATAAGCAATGCCGGGGTCACGTAGCGAGCGTCGTTTTGGCACTTACTGATCTATGGCTGGTGCTCAACGGCCGGTGATGAAAGACAGGATCTGGAGGCTGGGGTCGGAGTCAGGATGCAACAGCCTAGGCCGGAGTCTGGAAGCAACAGAGCCGGAGAAAAACAGAACGGACCATGTGCGGGGTCTACTTTTATAGGTCCGAGAGGTCCGTGCCCTTTGGGGCGGGCTCTTTCACCTGCTAGGTATCGATTGGGTCTTCTCCCAATCGATATTTTCCAAACCCCCAATCTGAGGGTCTCTTCTCGATGGGTGGGGCGGTCTCTATGGTGCGTTGTGATGGATACTTATGGTGCCGTTTCGTCTGGGCGTCCACTCAAAGTATCCATTCAAACCCAAATGTTTCTATTGTGTGGGCCCAGATCTGGATCACCTCATTACTATGCAAATCGTTGTTGCCATTTACACCTTAAGCTGAGATCCTGCACCTGGACATAAACTGGTTTTTGTACGTGCAGAATGCTAATTAGCCTTCTGCAAACTGCTTGTCCTTACTAAGACTGTTTTCTCCCTGCAGCCTTAGCAGTTCTCCATTTTGGTAGCCCAGTGTCCATCTTAGGTGGCTACAGAACTCTTTGTCGTAGTAGGCTGGAGGCAAAATCACGCAGTGTCTTTAAGACAGAGATAGATAGGCCTTGATTAATAAGGGGATCAGGGGTTATGGGGAGAAGACAGGGGAATGGGGGTGAGAAACATATCAGCCATGATTGAATGGCGGAGCAGGCCTGATGGGCCGAGTGGCCTAATTCTGCTCCTATGTCTCATGGTCTTATGGTCAGTGGCAAAGTCCTGTGTTGTGGTCAGTCCAGTGCCGGGGGGTCAGCCCTGTGCCGGGGGGGGTCAGCCCTGTGTCTGGGGGGGTCAGCCCTGTGTCAGGTGGGTCAGTCCTGTGTCTGGGGTCAGTCCTGTGTCCGGGAGGGTCAGCCCTGTGTCGGGGGGTCAGCCCTGTGTCGGGGGGTCAGTCCTGTGTCTGGGGTCAGTCCTGTGCCGGGGGGGTCAGTCCTGTGTTGGGGGGTCAGTCCTGTGTTGGGGGGTCAGTCCTGTGTCGAGGGGGCGGGGGGGGGGGGGGGGGGGTCAGATTATGAAACCACAAAGTGAAAAAGCAGCGTCAGAATCTGTAAGTTATATTTTTAATTATTTTGAGTTCCTGTGGGTTGTGATTTGATTGGACCAGTGGCCTGCCAGAGTGAGACACAGGTCGACACGGTGGCACAGTGCTTCGCACTGCTGCCTGACAACACCAGCACCCAGGTTCGATTCCGACCTCGGATGACTGTCTGCGTGGAGTCTGTACGTTTTCCCCGTGTCTGTGTGGGTTCCTTCCGGATGTTCCGGGTTACTCCCACTGTCCCAAGATGTGCCGGTTCGGTGGATTGGCCATGCTAATTTGCCCCGAGTTGGGGCTACAGGGATATGGTGGGGGTCGGGCCGAGATGGGGTTACAGGGGAAGGACGGGGGGAGTGGGCCGAGGTAGGGTGCTCTTTCAGAGGGACGGTGCAAAGTCGATGGGCTGAGTGGCCTCCTTCTCCACTGTCGGGATCTGATGATTCTGTGGATCTCACTCACATTTCTGTCATTTTTGTCTATTTTGTGCTTCAATAAATCTTTGCTTAATCCTTTCCTCCTGTACCCAGCAGAAAGCCCCACCCCCCAGCTCCACACCCACTGTAACCGCGGAGATCCTGAAGATCAACAACGAGACCTTGGGTAAAATACAGGCAACAACATTTCCTACAGATGAATTGGGTGGATGTATATTTTTGGAAAGGAAGTGTTTATTTTGATGATTTCTGTAATGTTTAGTTTAATTGTGTCTTCACTGGAGTCAGTGAGTGGGACTTCCCGGCCATTCCTATTGGTGTGATTCCGGTCCCACTGACAGAGCCCCCTCCCCCTGCCGTGGGGCGGAGGGTGTAAACACCGGGAAGCCCCATTGACAGCGATGGGACTGAAAGATCCTTCCATTGGCCAATGGCCTCAGGAGCCACAAAACAGGCTGTAGGATGGCCAGGAAAATTGCCCCGTGCCCCGCAGATTCTCTGTTCGGGGTCTCCACTGTTTCACAGATCACCATGGAGATGTACCAGACATTTATCAGGGCTGGGTTATCCCCCAATCCACATCAACTCACAAACAACAACAGGGGACAATTACAAACAGATTTCTGCCAGGTTTTGATTGGTAGTTGGAATGTGTGTGGGCTGGTGGTATCACTGGGTGTGGATTCTGGTGTGAAATAAGAACATAAGACCTAGGAGCAGGAGTCGGCCATCTGGCCCCTCGAGCCTGCTCTGCCATTCAATGAGATCATGGCTGATCTTTTGTGGACTCAGCTCCACTTTCCGGCCGGAACACCATAACCCTTTTTTCCTTTATTCTTCAAAAAATGATCTATCTTTATCTTAAAAACATTTAATGAAGGAGCCTCAACTGCTTCACTGTGCAAGCAATTCCATAGATTCACAACCCTTTGGGTGAAGAAGTTCCTCCGAAGCTCAGTCCTAAATCTACTTCCCCTTATTGTGAGGCGATGCCCCCTAGTTCTGCTTTCACCCGCCAATGGAAACAACCTGCCCGCATCTATCCTATCTATTCCCTTCATAATTGTATATGTTTCTGTCTGATCCCCCCCCCCCCCTCATCCTTCTAAATTCCAACGAGTACAGTCCCAGTCTACTCAGCCTCTCCTCATACTCCAACCCCTCCAACTCTGGGATTAACCTAGTGAATCTCCTCTGCAAACCCTCCAGCACCAGTACATTCTTTCTCAGGTAAGGAGATCAAAACTGAGCACAACACTCCAGGTGTGGCCTCACTAACACCTGATACAATTGCAGCATAACCTCCCTAGTCTTAAACTCCATCCCTCAAACAATGAAGGACAAAAAACCTGTTGCACCTGTAAACCAACTTGTTGTGACTCATGCACCAGCACAACCAGGTATTTCTGCACAGCAGCAGGTTTTAATATTTTATTATTGAAATAATAATCCCTTTTGCTGTTATTGCTACCAAAATGGATCTCCTCACAGTTGTCAACATTGTATTCCATCTGCCATACCCTAGCCCATTCACTTAACCTATCCAAATCCCTCTGCAGACTTCCGGTAAATGTGGTGATTTACATTTCAGAATCCAGGACTATGAGTGACAGGGGCTGGATTACATTACCCAATGCAGAGCACATGACACAAGGCACAGTCACCTTTCCCCCTCCAGCCATTCTATTGGGTAAGCTTTGCTCTCCAGGGAGAATTGTCGTCCGCTCTGTTTCCCTCATAAGGAGACAGAGGGTCCCATAGAATGTAGTCAACACTGAGGAACAGGCAATCTTACTGAACCTCCTCCAGCACATATGGGAACACCTCCTGAGGTGTGTCTGTAAGTAGTCAGGTATGAATTAGAATTTAGAATATGCTGAGAGGTGTATCACTGTTTTTGAAGATGGGCTCAGGTCTGTGTGTGTTCTCCAGTCCCAATACAGAGCTCCTGAATGAGCTGTGTCATTGAGGAGACTGGAGATGGATCTGGATGATGAATCCAGCAAGTCACAAACAAGCATGGTTTAGAACAAAGAGAAGAAAGAACAAAGAAATATTACAGCACAGGAACAGGCCCTTCGGCCCTCCAAGCCTGCGCCGCTCCAGATCTAGGAGCAATAGGGTGGTTGTGATGGGAGATTTTAACTTCCCCAACATTGAATGGGATTCGTGTAGTGTTAATAGAACATAGAACGATACAGCGCAGTACAGGCCCTTCGGCCCTCGATGTTGCACCGACATGGAAAAAGAAAACTAAAGGCCATCTAACCTACACTATGCCCTTATCATCCATATGCTTATCCAATAAACTTTTAAATGCCCTCAATGTTGGCGAGTTCACTACTGTTGCAGGTAGGGCATTCCACGGCCTCACCACTCTTTGCGTAAAAAACCCACCTCTGACCTCTGTCCTATATCTATTACCCCTCAATTTAAGGCTATGTCCCCTCGTGCTAGCCACCTCCATCCGCGGGAGAAGGCTCTCGCTGTCCACCCTATCTAACTCTCTGATCATTTTGTATGCCTCTATTAAGTCACCTCTTAACCTTCTTCTCTCTAACGAAAACAACCTCAAGTCCATCAGCCTTTCCTCATAAGATTTTCCCTCCATACCAGGCAACATCCTGGTAAATCTCCTCTGCACCCGTTCCAAAGCTTCCACGTCCTTCCTATAATGAGGCGACCAGAACTGTACGCAATACTCCAAATGCGGCCGTACTAGAGTTTTGTACAACTGCAACATGACCTCATGGCTCCGGAACTCAATCCCTCTACCAATAAAGGCCAACACACCATAGGCCTTCTTCACAACCCTATAAAACTGGGTGGCAACTTTCAGGGATCTATGTACATGGACACCGAGATCCCTCTGCTCATCCACACTACCAAGAATTTTACCATCAGCCAAATATTCCGCATTCCTGTTATTCTTTCCAAAGTGAATCACCTCACACTTCTCCACATTAAACTCCATTTGCCACCTCTCAGCCCAGATCTGCAGCTTATCTATGTCCCTCTGTAACCTGCAACATCCTTCCGCACTGTCTACAACTCCACCGACTTTAGTGTCGTCTGCAAATTTACTCACCCATCCTTCTGCACCCTCCTCTAGGTCATTTATAAAAATGACAAACAGCAACGGCCCCAGAACAGATCCTTGTGGTACGCCACTCGTAACTGAACTCCATTCTGAACATTTCCCATCAACTACCACTCTCTGTCTTCTTTCAACTAGCCAATTTCTGATCCACATCTCTAAATCACCCTCAATCCCCAGCCTCCGTATTTTCTGCAATAGCCGACCGTGGGGAACCTTATCAAACGCTTTACTGAAATCCATATACACCACATCAACTACTCTACCCTCGTCTACCTGTTCAGTCACCTTCTCAAAGAACTCGATAAGGTTTGTGAGGCATGACCTACCCTTCACAAAACCATGCTGACTATCCCTAATCATATTATTCCTATCTAGATGATTATAAATCGTATCTTTTATAATCCTCTCCAAGACTTTACCCACAACAGACATTAGGCTCACCGGCCTATATTTACCGGGGTTATCTCTACTCCCCTTCTTGAACAAAGGGACCACATTTGCTATCCTCCAGTCCTCTGGCACTATTCCTGTAGCCAATGATGACCTAAAAATCAAAGCCAAAGGCTCAGCAATCTCTTCCCTGGCTTCCCAGAGAATCCTGGGATAAATCCCATCCGGCCCCGGGGACTTATCTATTTTCACCTTGTCCAGAATTGCCAACACTTCTTCCCTACGCAACTCAATGCCATCTACTCTAATAGCCTGGGTCTCAGCATTCTCCTCCACAATATTATCTTTTTCTTGAGTGAATACTGACGAAAAGTATTCATTTAGTAATGGAGGCGTAGATGGAGCAGAGTTTGTAAGGAGCATCCAGGAGAGTTTTTTTTAGAGCAGTATGTAAATAGTCCAACTCGGGAAGGGGCCATGCTGGACCTGCTATTGGGGAATGATCCCGGCCAGGTGGTTGATGTTACAGTCGGCGATTAATTTGGAAATAGCGATCACAATTCCATAAATCTTAGAATACTAATGGACAAAGATGAGAGTGGTCCTAAAGGAACAAAATTCGGCAGGAGCTCGGGAATGTGGATTGGGAGCAGCTGTTTAAGGATAAATCCACATTTGAAATGTGGAAGTCTTTTAAGGAAAGGTTGATTAGAGTGCAGGACAGACATGTTCCTGTGAAAATGAAAGATAGAAATGGCAAGATTAGGGAACCATGGATGACGGGTGAATTTGTGAGACTAGCTAAGATGAAAAAGGAAGCATACATAGGATCGAGGCAACTCAAAATTGATGAAGCTTTGGAGGAATATCGGGAAAGTAGGACGAATCTCAAACATGCAAGAAAGAGGGCTAAAAGGGGTCATGAAATATTTTTGGTTAACAGGGTTAAGGAAAATCCAAAAGCATTTTATTCGTATGTAAGGAGCAAGAGGGTAACTAGAGAAAGGATTGGCCCACTTAAAGACAAAAGAGGGAATTTATGTGTGGACTTAGAGGAAATGGGTGAGATTCTTAATGAGTACTTTGCATCGGTATTCACAAAGGAGAGGGAGAAGACGGATGTTGAGGCTAGGGATGGATGTTTAAATACTCTCGGTCAAGTTGTCATACGGAAGGGGGAAGTTTTAGGTATTCTAAAAGACATTAAGGTGGACAAGTCCCCAGGACCGGATGGGATCTATCCCAGGTTACTGACGGAAGCGAGGGTCGAAATAGCTGGGGCCTTAACTAATATCTTAGCAGCATCCTTGAGCACGGGTGAGGTCCCGGAGGACTGGAGAATTGCTAATGTTGTCCCTTTGTTTAAGGAGGGTAGCAGGGATAATCCAGGGAATTATAGACCTGTGAGATTGACGTCAGTGGTAGGCAAACTGTTGGAGAATATACTGAGGGATAGGATCTATTCACATATGGAAGAAAATAGACTTATCAGTGATAGGCAGCATGGTTTTGTGCAGAGAAGGTCATGTCTTACAAACCTAATAGAATTCTTTGAGGAAGTGAAAGTTAATTGATGAGGGAAGAGCTGTAGATGTCGTATGCATGGACTTTAGTAAGGCGTTTGATAAGGTTTCCCATGGCAGGTTGATGGAAAAAGTGAAGTCGTATGGGGTTCAGGGTGTACTAGCTAGATGGATAAAGAACTGGCTGGGCAACAGGAGACAGAGAGTAGTGGTGGAAGGGAGTGTCTCAAAATGGAGAAGGGTGACTAGTGGTGTTCCACAGGGATCCGTGCTCGGACCACTGTTGTTTGTGATCTACATAAATGACCTGGGGGAAGGTATAGGTGGTCTGATTAGCAAGTTTGCAGATGATACTAAGATTGGTGGAGTTGCAGATAGCGAGGAGGACTGTCAGAGAATACAACAAAATATAGATAGATTGGAGAGTTGGGCAGAGAAATGGCAGGTGGAGTTCAATCCAGGCATATGCGAGGTGATGCATTTTGGAAGATCAAATTCAAGAGCGGACTATATGGTCAATGGAAGGATCTTGGGGAAAATTGATGTGCAGAGAGATCTGGGAGTTCAGGTCCATTGTACCCTGAAGGTGGCAACGCAGGTTGATAGAGTGGTCAAGAAGGCATACAGCATGCTTGCCTTCATCGGAAGGAGTATTGAGTACAAGAGTCGGCAGGTCATGTTACAGTTATATAGGACTTTGGTTCGGCCACATTTGGAATACTGCGTGCAGTTCTGGTTGCCACATTACCAGAAGGATGTGGATGCCTTGGAGAGGGTGCAGAGGAGGTTCACCAGAATGTTGCCTGGTATGGAGGGTGCTAGCAATGAAGAAAGGTTAAGAAGATTAGGATTGTTTTCATTGGAAACCCGCATCTATCCTATCTATTCTGTTCTTGAAAATACAGAAAAATGTATCATTTGAAACATGGAAGTCTGGCAATATCTGATCTGAAAGGATACAGGGAAAGATCCCACAAAAGGTTAATAGCAGCTGCAAAGAGCAGGATTATAAAATGCAGATTCTTGCTCACAAGCAGGCTTATCAAACACACAGGTTTCATGTGGTAAGCTAAAACAATGGCTCACACCTTCATGGAATGTAACTATCTCACGAAGCATCTGGAAAGGTATGGATGAGAGTTTCAATTGAATTAAGTGACGAATGTTTAAAGCAGGCAGGTCTTTCAAGTCATAACCAAGTTAAATTTTAGCATACAGCTAAAAGCAAAGTCTCACACCTTAATTGAAATAAACTCTCTTAGTAAACAACTGGAAAATTAAACGATTCGAAATCACAGAATTAAAAGTAACACCTATTGAAACCAAAGGAACTTTGAACATCACAAAGGATAATGTAATCAGATCTGAGGTGACGCTATGCGCAAAATGAATAATTAGTTGTATTCAAATGTTTACATCAAAGATACTTTTTAACAATCAAAGGGAAATAAGTTAATTTACAATAAGTCTCTAAAAACTTAATAATTGTTAGAAAGAGAATTTAAACCCAGGGAGCAGAAGCAGAAGAGCAACAACAACAATAGAAACAGCAACAGGAGAGAAGTGGAGGAGAACTCAGAGAGAGAGAGAGCTCGGTCATGGGAAAGACAAGGCAAGCAGCCAAGTTTAAACAGTTATACATCTAAGGAAGACTAGAATTTAAACAGGAGTCAGAGTCAGCTTAGAGATAGCTAGCAGAGATGGCTCCTATAGCTCAGTACATGGATCAATAAGACACAGCAACAGAGCTAACCAGCGAATACATCCCAAAATGACCAGAATTTAAAGAAGATTGAGTGTCAAGGTGGGCCTGAAGGTCCCTACAACCAACCAGCGGGATCCAGAAGCAAGATCTTTTTACCTTTCTGTAAAGAAAGAGTTTGCAGCTTTTAAAAGAAAAAATATAATAATAAAATAACTTAACTTAACCTGAAAAAGTGGTTTATTCCTGAAAATCTACGTTACTTACTTAGCAGTGCAGGACCCAGGACATCGTGTTAATTACGCCCAGCCGGTTTTTTTTGCTTTCTCCATGGTATCCAGCGTGGAGGCCTAGAATATTAGAAGTTTCTAGGTAAAGCGAGGCTAGAATATTAGAAGTTTCTAGCTGTGCAGAATGGGGGCTAGAGTTGGGGCGAGAATATTAGAAGTTTCTAGCTGAGCAGAATGGGGGCTAGAGTAGGGGCTAGAATATTAGAAGTTTCTAGTTCCCAAGAAACGGTTGGAATATTAGAAATTTCTAACCGGCACAAAGGCTAAAATATTAGAAGTTTCTGGTCTACGTGTGAGTCAGACTTTACATGCCGAGTTTAGTCTGGAAAGTCATTTGTGATTGACTTTCGTAAGGATATTCTGTGGATCGAGGGGACTGAAACTCAGGTTGGGTGTGAATCAGCAGACTAGAAGATGCTGACCCTGAGTGAAAGTCTGCAAGACATCTTGGTGACAGCACTAAAAGTCTTGCATCCATTACTAGTAAAAGGAGGCCAAAAAATAAATCGTCCTTAGAGTAAGGCAGATTGTGCGGAAATTTTCTGGAAAATAGGGACGCCTAGAATCTTCAGAGACCAATAACCAATCGACCCTTAACTAAAACAGGAAGATAGCGCCTTAGTCAGCATTGGATAGGGCCCAGAAAGGGTACTTATCCTTAATTTCAGATTGCAACTGAAAGGGACAACCAGGAACAGAACTTGAATTCCGAAAAATGGCAATGAGAATAATCCTCTTGCTCTGAAATATGGTCAAGAGAGTTGTAACAATGAAACAAGAGTGGAAAAGCTTAACAGAGGCAAAAAAAAACTCCTGCAGAAGTGAAACTTATCAGCATGGAGGGGTCTCAATTTTTGTTAAGAGTAACTAAAACCCTGCAGAATAGAGGTCCAAGATCTCAGTGGATAAATGTGAGTGTGTGTTTAATAAGGATTTGTGAAATCCTGCAGAGTAAAGATCCAAGATCTGAGTGGATGAATGAGTGTGTGTATGTCTAATAAGGAATTGTGAATTTCCTTTAAATATAGAATTTACAGTGCAGAAGGAGGCCATTCGGCCTATCGAGTCTGCACCGGCTCTTGGAAAGAGCACCCTACCCAAGGTCAACACCTCCCCCTATCCCAATAACCCCCCACCCAACACTAAGGGCAATTTTGGACACTAAGGGCAATTTATCATGGCCAATCCACCTAACCTGCACATTTTTGGACTGTGGGAGGAAACCAGAGCACCCGGAGGAAACCCACGCAGACACGGGGAGGATGTGGAGACTTCGCACAGACAGTGACCCAAGCCGGAATCGAACCTGGGACCCTGGAGCTGTGAAGCCATTGTGCTATCCACAATGCTACCCTGCTGCACAAAATGTTTGTATTTTTAAAAAATGTTGTATTTTGTAAAGCTGATTTTCACATAAATTGGAAGTTATAAATGGCAGGAAGAAATGTGATCCGTATGATGAGTAAATCAGTATGTTCAGAACTAAATTGGTCTCAGAATAAACAGATAAAGAGTTTGTGCTGGGCAGCAGTCAGCTGTTGCAGACTTTGAAACTGCTGCCTTGAAATTGACACTGCAGGCTCCGCAGGGTCCTAGTGCCCGACCAACACTTAGTGTCACTATCTTAAATAATGATGTTTAGAATGTTAAATACCTTGAAGAAGGAGCATTAGAGAATAAAGATATTGGACCAGGAGTTAGATTAGGAGAATTAATTGCAGTATCAGGAAATGAGAATCTGATTGCAGGAAAAGATTTAATAAAAATTGATGCAGAAACATAAAGATATTAAAACCAATTGATAATACAGAGGAAATTTGTGTGAAGCTACCAATTAAAACTGCAGGAAAAATAATCCATGAAGTTGTAAAATGTAAAGATGAGATTGTTCAGATTCTGGGTAAACATACAGTTGAATTAGAGAAGCATGGTGTCTGGAGCAAAAGACATTGTATCACAATTAAAGCACATGATCCTATTGGTGGGAAGACAGTGAATTAAAACCTGTTAGCAGCATTGGTTGGACAGATGATCAAGTTAAAATGTCATGTTTGGAACTTACTTTCATAAAAATCCGGTCGTAATCAAAATAAAGTAATTAAAGTAAATGCAGTAGCAATATCAGGAAAGTATCGGTAAGGTATTGACCAGATTAGATCACTGGGTGAGCAGAGGAGGAGTTTGAGATTCTTCGAATCTCACTCAGGGGTGCAATGACAAAAGGAGGAAGCTTAACAGGCTTTAATTGCATGATGTACAACAATGATAAGGAAAATAAACCAGTTCAAAAAGAAATGGTGGCAAAAGAAATCCGGAAGTCCTGGAGAGGGCACTTCTGGGGGAATCCAAATGAAAACAGAAGGTACAAATTCAAGAATAGGGCCCTCTCCACCCTTGATCTGTTCATTTGATTTTTCAGATGGAAAAAATAAATAACAAACCAGTTTACAAGAAGGAAGAGAACTACACTCCAGAGAAGAATCTTTTAGACAGGATTTGGGGAAAACTAATGATACAATTGGCTACATATTTGAGGGAATTAAATGCCAAAATCCGGAGGAAAACTTTATGGGTTAGAAACAAATCAAAATATCAAATTATTACTGAACAGTGAAACCTCCGGTCAGACATCTCTAACTGGACATCAGCTGATGGATGATCTGTGGTTTCCACGGGGTATGTACTACGCGGTGGAGTTATTAAGGGTCTCGGCAGACAGCAGCGACTGATGAGGAACCCCAACATGATAAATGACAATCATTTAAGAATTTTTGTAGCTTGATGCCACGGTGGGAAAATTGTTACCAATGCAGCAAAACAATATTGCATTGAAGAGCTGTAATCGTTATTAAAGAAAGAAATGTCATGCAAATTGGTCGGGACTGCTATATGTATGATAAGGGGGGTATGTGTGTCGTTAAAGAACTTGATCCGCATTTCTAAACTGTGTGAATGTTTTAATAGAGGGGTAGTTTAGTGTGTTTTCTTGATTTAACTACATAGAACATTATGAATAATATTGATGTTGTTTATATGCCATATTTAGTATGTAATAATTATTCGTCCCAAAGCCACGAAGGGATGTTTCGATATTGTACTTTATTTCTAGTATTTAAATTGTGATAACAGTTGCAAATACATAAAGTTGCAACACAGTCTATTTGTGTGGTTAGGTAATGAGTATTGTGTTAAGGTAAGACTTAATTTTTTTTACTGTGTATTTAACAATAGGGAGAATTTATGTTGAAAAGTGACAGTTCAATGTGGTTTTGCAAATGCTGTAATGGAAAATATACACTTTAATGTTGTAAGGGAAATGATGACAGACGAAAGGGATTTGAAGGAAATTTGTCAGAAAGACATTCTCTCATGTAAACCAGGGGTTGGCAGACATACATGCTTCACGACAATGTTAGACATTAATGTGGGGAAGTTAGGAATATAAGCAGGATCAATTGAACCTTTTAAATTAATGAAGCAAGGGGATCAGTGGGTGGTACATGATATCATAATTACCATTCCAATGACAAACGGAAAGCAATTTGGATGACGGAAAAATGGGACACCTAACAGCCAGTGATGGACAAAAGACCTTTTTGGTTACTAATGGACTGAGGTGTGTGCTGTTTCTGAGGGACATGAGGAAGCTTCTATGGCGCTGCTACCCCAAGGAAGTAAAATGCTTTGGAGGTAGTAAAACACACGGAAAGCAATTGTGTTACTTTCCTGAGCGGCTATGGCTATGGTTCACGGTAATTGGACTTGAGGAAGAAAAACAAGACTCTTATCGACACTGGTCTGAGATATGGATACATATACGAGTTTATTTTGGTGCACAAATTAAAATTGCAACACATGCATACAAATGACAAAGATCGGGGATATATGTTAGTACAATTGGATGGGGGGGGGACAATTAACCAAATAATATAGTTATGTTTCAAATGTCAAGACGGGGTGTTCTTGAAAATACAGGAAAATGTGTCATTTGAAACATGGAAGTCTGGCAATATCTAGTCTGAGAGGATATATGGGAAAGATCCCACAAAAGGTTAATAGCAGCTGCAAAGAGCAGGATTATAAAATGCAGATTCTTGCTCACAAACAGGTTTATCAAACACACAGGTTTCATGTGGTAAGCTAAAACAATGGCTCACACCTTCATGGAATGTAACTATCTCAGGAAGCATCTGGAAAGGTATGGATGAGAGTTTCAATTGGATTAAGTGACGAATGTTTAAAGCAGGCAGGTCTTTCAACTCATAACCAAGTTAAATTATAGCATACAGCTAAAAGCAAAGTCTCACACCTTAATTGAAATAAACTCTCTTAGGAAACAACTGGAAAATTAATCGACTCAAAATCACAGAATAAAAAGTAACACCTATTGAAACCAAAGGAACTTTGAACATCACAAAGGATAATGCAATCAAATCTGAGGTGACGTTATGCCCAAAATGAATAATTAGTGGTATTCAAATGTTTACATCAAAGATACTTTTTAACAATCAGAGGGAAATAAGTTAATTTACAATAGGACTCTAAAAACTTAATAAGTGCCTTTTAAACACAAATTCTTTATTGGGTTTATTAGTCACGATCGATCTTCGATTGATGACCCTTAATTTTGGATGTCCCACAAACATAAACATTTGGTCTATGGTGTGCTAGCGTTCATTAGCAGAGGGATTGAATTTAAGAGCCGTGAGGTGATGATGCAGCTGTACAAAACCTTGGTAAGGCCACATTTGGAGTACTGTGTGCAGTTCTGGTCACCTCATTTTAGGAAGGATGTGGAAGCTTTGGAAAAGGTGCAAAGGAGATTTACCAGGATGTTGCCTGGAATGGAGAGTAGGTCTTACGAGGAAAGGTTGAGGGTGCTGGGCCTTTTCTCAATCGAAAGGAGAAGGATGAGGGGCGACTTGATAGATCAGGGGAATAGATAGAGTAGACAGTCAGAGACTTTTTCCCCGGGTGGAATAAACCATTACAAGGGGACATAAATTTAAGGTGAATGGTGGAAGATATAGGGGGGATGTCAGAGGTAGGTTCTTTACCCAGAGAGTAGTGGGCGCATGGAATGCACTGCCTGTGGAAATAGTTGAGTTGGAAACATTAGGGGCCTTCAAGCGGCAATTGGATAGATACATGGATTACGGTAGAATGATGGGGTGTAGATTAATTTGTTCTTAATCTGGGACAAAAGCTCAGCACAACATTGTGGGCCGAAGGGCCTGTTCTGTGCTGTATTTTTCTATGTTCTATGTTCTATGTAATTGTTAGAAAGAGAATATAAACCCAGGGGACAGAAACAGAAGAGCAACAACAACAAGAGAAACAGCAACATGAGAGAAGGGGAGGAGAACTCGGAGAGAGAGAGAGAGCACGGCCATGGGAAAGACAAGGCAAGCAGCCGAGTTTAAACAGTTATACATCTAAGGAAGACTAGAAATTACACAGGAGTCAGAGTCAGCTTAGAGATAGCTAGCAGAGTTGGCTCCTGTAGCTCAGTACATGGATCAACAAGACACAGCACAGAGCTAACCAGCGAATATAACTCAAAATGACCAGAATTTAAAGAAGATTGAGTGTCAAGGTGGGCCTGAAGGTCCCTACAACCAACCAGCAGGATCCAGAAGCAAGATCTTTTTACCTTTCTGTAAAGAAAGTGTTTGCAGCTTTTAAAAGAAAAAATATAATAATAAAATAACTTAACTTAACCTGAAAAAGTGGATTATTCCTGAAAATCTACGTTACTTACTTAGCAACACAGGACACAGGACATCGATGCTACTAAGTGGTAAGTAGATAAAATCTTCGGAGAAGGTATGGGTTATACTGGGGGATAACTTGAAAATATAGTTTGACCTGAATAGCACCCATCGAAGCCTGCATCGGAGTGAGGGAGTGAGAATCCCTGTTCACCATTTAGAATATCGACCCTTTTTTGGTATGGGGGGAATTCTAATAATGTGGTGAGTTTTCAAAAACAATTCCCTTCATAATTTTATATGTTTCTGTAAGGTCCCCCCCCCCCCCCACCCCCCCGTCATCCTTCTAAATTTCTAAATTCCAACGAGTACAGTCCAAGACTACTCAACCTCTCCTCATAATCCAACCCCTTCAGATTTGGGATTAAACTAGTCTCCTCTGCACACCCTCCAGCACCAGTACATTCTTTCTCAGGTAAGGAGACCAAAACTGAACACAACACTCCAGGTGTGGCCTCACTAACACCTGATACAATTGCAGCATAACCTCGCTAGTCTTAAACTCCATCCCTCAAACAATGAAGACAAAAAACCTGTTGCACCTGTAAACCAACTTGTTGTGACTCATGCACCAGCAAAACCAGGTCTTTCTGCACAGCAGCAGGTTTTAATATTTTATTATTCAAATAATAATCCCTTTTGCTGTTATTCCTACCAAAATGGATCTCCTCACAGTTTTCAACATTGTATTCCATCTGCCATACCCTAGCCCATTCACTTAACCTATCCAAATCCCTCTGCAGACTTCCGGTAAATGTGGTGATTTACATTTTAGAATCCAGGACTGTGAGTGACAGGGGCTGGATTACATTACCCAATGCAGAGCACATGACACAGGGCACAGTCACATTTCCCCCTCCAGCCATTCTATTGGGTAAGCTTTGCACTCCAGGGAGAATTGTTGTCCGCTCTGTTTCCCTCATAAGGAGACAGAGGGTCCCATAGGCAGAAGTCAACACTGAGGAACAGGCAATCTTACTGAACCTCCTCCAGCTCACACGGGACCACCTCCTGAGGTGTGTCTGTAAGTAGTCAGGTATGAATTAGAATGAATTTAGAATATGCTGAGAGGTGTATCACTGTTTTTGAAGATGGGCTCAGGTCTGTGTGTGTTCTCCAGTCCCAATACAGAGCCCCTGAATGAGCTGTGTCATTGAGGAGACTGGAGATGGATCTGGATGATGAATCCAGCAAGTCACAAACAAGCATGGTTTAGAACAAAGAGAAGAAAGAACAAAGAAATATTACAGCACAGGAACAGGCCCTTCGGCCCTCCAAGCCTGCGCCGTTCCAGATCTAGGAGCAATAGGGTGGTTGTGATGGGAGATTTTAACTTCCCCAACATTGAATGGGATTCATGTAGTGTTGGAGGCGTGGATGGAACAGAGTTTTTAAGGAGCATCCAGGAGAGTTTTTTTTAGAGCAGTATGTAAATAGTCCAACTCGGGAAGGGGCCATGCTGGACCTGGTATTGGGGAATGATCCCGGCCAGGTGGTTGATGTTTCAGTCGGCGATTACTTTGGGAATAGCGATTACAATTCCATAAATTTTAGAATACTAATGGACAAAGATGAGAGTGGTCCTAAAGGAACAAAATTCGGCAGGAGCTCTGGAATGTGGATTGGGAGCAGCTGTTTAAGGATAAATCCACATTTGAAATGTGGAAGTCTTTTAAGGAAAGGTTGATTAGAGTGCAGGACAGACATGTTCCTGTGAAAATGAAAGATAGAAATGGCAAGATTAGGGAACCATGGATGACAGGTGAAATTGTGAGACTAGCTAAGATGAAAAAGGAAGCATACATAGGATCGAGGCAACTCAAAACGGATGAAGCTTTGGAGGAAATTCGGGAAAGCTTCTTAATTGTGTCTTCACTGGAGTCAGTGTGTGGGACTTCCCGGCCATTCCTATTGGTGTGATTCCGGTCCCACTGACAGAGCCCCCTCCCCCTGCCGTGGGGCGGAGGGTGTAAACACCGGGAAGCCCCATTGACAGCGATGGGACTGAAAGATCCTTCCATTGGCCAATGGCCTCAGGAGCCACAAAACAGGCTGTAGGATGGCCAGGAAAATTGCCCCGTGCCCCTCAGATTCTCTGTTCGGGGTCTCCACTGTTTCACAGATCACCATGGAGATGTACCAGACATTTAGCAGGGCTGGGTTATCCCCCAATCCACATCAACTCACAAACAACAACAGGGGACAATTACAAACAAATTTCTATTAGGTTTCGATTGGCGGTTGGAATGTGTGTGGGTTGGTGGTTTAACTGGGCGTGGATTCTGGTGTGAAATAAGAACATAAGAACTAGGAGCAGAAGTCGGCCATCTGGCCCCTCGAGCCTGCTCTGCCATTCAATGAGATCATGGCTGATCTTTTGTGGACTCAGCTCCACTTTCTGGCCGGAACACCATAACCCTTTTTTCCTTTATTCATCAAAAAATAATCTATCTTTATCTTAAAAACATTTAATGAAGGAGCCTCAATTGCTTCACTGGGCAAGGAATTCCATTGATTCACAACCCTTTGGGTGAAGATGTTCCTCCGAAGCTCAGTCCTAAATCTACTTCCCCTTATTGTGAGGCGATGCCCCCTCGTTCTGCTTTCACCCGCCAGTGGAAACAACCTGCCCCCATCTATCCTATCTATTCCCTTCATAATTGTATATGTTTCTGTATGATCCACCCCCTCATCCTTCTAAATTCCAACGAGTACAGTCCCAGTCTACTCAACCTCTCCTCATAATCCAACTCCTTCAGTTCTGGGATTAACCTCGTGAATCTCCTCTACACCCTCCAGCACCAGTACATTCTTTCTCAGGTAAGGAGACCAAAACTGAGCACAACACTCCAGGTGTGGCCTCACTAACACCTGATACAATTGCAGCATAACCTCGCTAGTCTTAAATTCCATCCCTCAAACAATGAAGGACAAAAAACCTGATGCACCTGTAAACCAACTTGTTGTGACTCATGCACCAGCACAACCAGGTATTTCTGCACAGCAGCAGGTTTTAATATTTTATTATTGAAATAATAATCCCTTTTGCTGTTATTCCTACCAAAATGGATCTCCTCACAGTTGTCAACATTGTATTCCATCTGCCATACCCTAGCCCATTCACTTAACCTATCCAAATCCCTCTGCAGACTTCCGGTAAATGTGGTGATTTACATTTCAGAATCCAGCACTGTGAGTGACAGGGGCTGGATTACATTACCCAATGCAGAGCACATGACACAAGGCACAGTCACATTTCCCCCTCCAGCCATTCTATTGGATAAGCTTTGCTCTCCAGGGAGCAAATCAGAATTGTCGTCCGGTCTGTTTCCCTCATAAGGAGACAGAGGGTCCCATAGACAGTAGTCAACACTGAGGAACAGGCAATCTTACTGAACCTCCTCCAGCTCACACCGGAACACCAACTGAGGCTCCGGTAAGTAATCAGGTATGAATTAGAATTTAGAATATGTTGAGAGTTTTATCACTGTTTTTGAAGATGTGCTCAAGTCTGTGTGTGTTCTCCAGTCCCAATACAGAGCTCCTGAATGAGCTGTGTCATTGAGGAGACTGGAGATGGATCTGAATGATGAATCCAGTAAGTCACAAACAAGCATGGTTTAGAACAAAGAGAACAAAGAACAAAGAAATATTTAAGCACAGGAACAGGCCCTTCGGCCCTCCAAGCCTGTGCCGATCCAGATCCTCTATCTGAAACTGTCGCCTATTTTCTAAGGATCTGTATCCCTCTGCTCCCTGCCCTTTCATGTATCTGTCCAAAATACGCTATCGTGCCCACCTCTACCACCTCTGTCGGCAATGCGTTCCAGGCACCCACCACCCTCTGCGTAAAGGATTTTCCAGGCATATCTCCCTTAAACTTTTCCCCTCTCACCTTGAACTCGTGACCCCTAGTAATTGAGTCCCCCACTCAGGGATAAAGCTTCTTGCTATCCACCCTGTCCATACCTCTCATGATTTTGTACCTCAATGGGTTCCCTCCCTCAACCACCATCTTTCTAATGAAAATAATCCTAATTTACTGAGCCTCTCTTCATAGCTAGCACCCTCCATACCAGGCAACATCCTGGTGAATCTCCTCTGCACCTTCTCAAAAGCATCCACATCCTTTTGGTAATGTGGCGACCAGAACTGTACGCAGTATTCCAAATGTAGCCAAACCACATTCTTATACAACTGTAACATGACCTGCCAACTCTTGTAATCAATATCCGTTCCGATGAAGGAAAGCATGCCGTCTGCCTTCTTGACCACTCTATCGACCTAAACAGCCACCTTCAGTGTACAATGGACCTGAACCCCCAGATCTCTCTGTACATCAATTTTCCCCAGGGCTTTTTCATTTACCATATAGTTCACTCTTGAATTGGATCTTCCAAAATGTCTCACCTCGCATTTGCCCGGATTGAACTCAATCTGCCATTTCTCTGCCCAACTCTCCAATTTATCTATATTCTGCTGTGTTCTCTGACAGTCCCTTCACTATCTGCTATTCCACCAATCTTAGTGTCATCTCCAAACTTGCTAATCAGACAACCCGTACTTTCCTCCAGATCATTTATGTATATCACAAACAACAGTGGTCCCAGCACAGATCCCTGTGGAACACCACTAGTCACCTTTCTCCATTTTGAGAAACTCCCTTCCACCATTACTCTCTGTCTTGGGCTGCCCAGCTAATTCTTTATCCATCTACCTAGTCCACCCTGGACCCCACGAGACTTCACTTTCTCCATCAGCCTACCATGGGGAACCTTATCAAATGCCTTACTGAAGTCCGTGTATATGACATCTACAGCCCTTCCCTCTTCAATCAACTTTGTCACTTCCTCAAAGAATTCCATTACGTTGGTAAGACATGACCTTCCCTTCACAAAACCATGTTGCCTATCACTGATAAGCCCATTTTCTTCCAAATGGGAATAGGTCCTATCCCTCAGTATCTTCTCCAGCAGCTTCCCTACCACTGATGTCAGGCTCACCGGTCTAAAATTACCTGGATTATCCCTGCTACCCTTCTTAAACAAGGGAACAACATTAGCAATTCTCCAGTCCTCTGGGACCTCACCCATGCTCAAGGATGCTGCAAAGATGTTTGTTAAGGCCCCAACTATTTCCTCTCTCACTTCCTTCAGTAACCTGGGATAGATCCCATCCGGACCTGGGGACTTGTCCACCTGAATGCCTTTCAGAATACCCAACACATCCTCCCTCCTTATGCCGACTTGACCTAGAGGAATCAAACATCTACCGTATATACTCGCGTATCATGCGACTTTTGAGAACCTAAATTATAACCGAAATTTGGGGGGTCGCATGATACGCGAGATACAAAATTTGCGGGTGTGAAGTGCTGGCCAAGATTAGGCTGTTAGGCTGTTAAGCAGACCGTATCCATTTACGGTAAGTCAAATAGTACCCAGTAGTTAATGAAACTATTATATTTATGAAATATAAAACAGGAATACATATGTAGGTTAATTAACATTTAATAAAATAAAAACACTTTTAAAACAAACTATTACAGGTAAACTAAAATCCTTCAAATTCGCTTTCATTGTTATCAGTGTCATCATCGAATAAAGCTTGGAATTCTCCTTCATTTCGACCCGCGATTTGCGCATTTATAGGAAGGAGTTTCCTTCAATTTTTCTTTTTGTTTTCTCCAGTTTCGGACACAGCTTTCTCCGACACCAAACAGCTTTGCAGCTTTAACGTTGTTGCTTTGTTCCGCTTCGGCAACAACTTGCAGCTTCAATTTGGCAGTATATTTCTTCGCAGATCTTTTCTCCATAGTGGCTAAGGGTAGAATGTATTAGATCGTTGTTATGTGTTACGGTACTTGTTACGTGTTAGGTAACTGTTTATTATCGTGATTAGAAACAGCAAAACAGCTGTTTCTCATTCGGTTGTTTATAGCGGAAAGCCTAGCCCAGTGCCATCTGGTATCTCAAAAAAGCGACTCGCATGATACATAAGATATATGATAAAATCATGTTTTGGGGCCGAAAATTTAGGGGTCGCATGATACGCGAGATCGCAGGATACGCGAGTATATACGGTATCCCTAACCTCAACATCTGTAGATAGATAAACTCAATGTTTACTATCCCACTCCCAGAGAGACTTCACTGACTATAGATAGATAAACTCAATGTTTACTATCCCACTCCCAGAGAGACTTCACTGACTATAGATAGATAAACTCAATGTTTACTATCCCACTCCCAGAGAGACTTCACTGACTATAGATAGATAAACTCAATGTTTACTATCCCACTCCCAGAGAGACTTCACTGACTATAGATAGATAAACTCAATGTTTACTATCCCACTCCCAGAGAGATTTCACTGACTATAGATAGATAAACTCAATGTTTACTATCCCACTCCCAGAGAGACTTCACTGACTATAGATAGATAAACTCAATGTTTACTATCCCACTCCCAGAGAGACTTCACTGACTATAGATAGATAAACTCAATGTTTACTATCCCACTCCCAGTGAGACCACTGACTATAGATAGATAAACTCAATGTTTACTCTCCCACTCCCAGAGAGACTTCACTGACTATAGATAGATAAACTCAATGTTTACTATCCCACTCCCAGTGAGACCACTGACTATAGATAGATAAACTCAATGTTTACTATCCCTCTCCCAGTGAGACCACTGACTATAGATAGATAAACTCAATGTTTACTATCCCTCTCCCAGTGAGACCACTGACTATAGATAGATAAACTCAATGTTTACTATCCCTCTCCCAGTGAGACCACTGACTATAGATAGATAAACTCAATTGGGCGCGATTCTCCGCAAATGCGGCGAGTCGTAAAGGCTGACCGTGAAACTGCCCGTTTTTCACGGCAGCCTCCCCGCCCCCTTCCGGGACACGATTCACCCGCCCCGTGCGGGGCTAGCAGTGGGGCCCCGTGAAGCACGGCATCGCGGGCTTAGCGACTGTCGCTATGTCCGCGCGCCAAGCGTCACGCCGGCTGACGTCATCACGCAGGTGCGTCAAACCCGCGCATGCGCGGGACGTCATGCCCCTCAGCCGCCCCGCAGACTGATCCTGCGGGGTGGTGGAAGAACAAATAGTGCGTGGGTATCGGATCCGCTGCCCGCGATCGGTGCCCACCGATCGCAGGCCCATGCCACCCGTGGTGCGGCCGTGCCAATCGGTGCCATGGTTGTCCGGGACGGGCACTTTGCAGCCATTTTCACGAACGCTGAAAGCAGGTGTGATCGCAGCCGTGAAAACGGCCGTAAACTCCCCGGTACTCGGCCCATTGGCCCGCGGAGAATCGCACAATTCAGTATTGATCCGAGCTACAAAATATGGTCCATTGTCTGAGCTCACCATTTTGGAAACCCCAAAACAAGGAATGACTTCCGTTAACAACAACTTCACTACTGTATGTGCCGTAAAATTAGTGGTGGGGAAGGCTTCAATCCATTTACTAAACACATCGATTATTACTAAACAATATTTATAGCACTGTGCTTTTGGCAATTCGATAAAATCAAGCTGTGTACAAGCGAAAGGACCATCTGACAAGGGAGTGGTTCCTGGAGGGCATTTAATACCTTTACCCTTATTATGTTTCATGCAAATGACGCATCGATCCTGCCGTGTTTGCGCTGCTGTATTCAAATCTGGGTGTCACCAAGTTTTTAGGAGTAGCTGTACCACTCCCTCCTTGCCAAGATGGGTACAAGAATGCAATTAATCAACAAGTACCGGCAATAAAGAATTCGGAATACAAACTTGACCAGCTGGAGTCAGCCAGAGGTCTCGTGTCAAGGAGTGCGAACACCCCATTGACTTCCATAGTGTTCGCTCAGAATCAGAGGCGTCCCTCTGTAAATTTTGAACTTTAGTTATCTCTGGCATGCCCTTCGTCCTCAATGCAGGTACCTGGTTTAGAGCCTGATTAGCCCCACTGGGAACAATTAAAGAGGTTGATGAAGCTGCAGTTTTAGCAGCTGAATCAGCACGGGCATTTCCTAATTGAACAGGAGTGTCACCCTTCGTGTGCGCAACATATTTAATAACTGCCAATTGATGGGGAAGCTGAATAGTATCGAGGAGATTTTTAACCAAAATGCATTTTGAATGGGAGTTCCCGCAGAGGTGAGAAAACCTCGGTGTTGCCAGAGGCGGCCAAAATCATGGGTCACGCCAAAGGCATACCTAGAATCAGTGTAAACATTAGTACTTTTGTCTGTGGCCAAAATACATGCTTGAGTAAGGGCGACTAGCTCGGCTTTTTGTGCAGAGACAGGGGTCTGGGCGGCTGCTGCTTCCTGCACGTCAGTGTCGGTTACCACGGCATATCCCGACTGTGGGACGGGAAATGGAAGAACTGCCATCAACATCAAAAATTAGATCTGGATTATCAATAGGCCTGTCTGTTAAATCCGGGCGAGGCGTGGTAAGGAAGTGATTCCGAAGTAAACAATCGTGTGGTGGGTCCCCAAGGTTATCGGGGGGCTGTTCGAGGAACACAGCAGGATTTAAGGTTGAACAATAATGAAAAGAAAGGTGGGGTTTTGCAATAGTGAAACCTCATAGCGGCTCAAGCGCGCTTGAGTCAGATGCTGGGTTTGCTGAGCCGTTAGGAGAGACACAATAGAGTGCGAAGTATGCACTTGTACTGGCTGGTGAAGGGTCAGATTAGAGGCTGCCTGTGCTAACAAATGGACAGCCATAAGAATGTGGGTGCAGGGAGGTAGCCCCCAAGCTACAGGATCTAATTTAGTAGACCAGTAGGCGACCGGGCGACGCCGGTCACCGTGTTCTTGTGTAAGAACACCAGTGGCACATTGATCAAGAACATTAATGTACAGCTGAAAGGGTCTGTCATACATAGGTTGTCCTAGTGCTGGGGCGGTAGCCAGGGCATTTTTCAGAGTAATAAATGATTGCTTTGCTGAATCAGGTAGTTCAAACTTAAGAGGAGCATTTTGAGAGGAGTACGGAGTTAATTCTTTAGTATGTACAGTAACATTCGGAATCCATTGTCTGCGAAAGTTCACTAATCCTAAAAAGGCTCGCACCTGCTTGGGTGATGTAGGAAATGGGGTCTGCAGTATAGGAGTAATGCGTTCCTGAGTAAGCGAGCGATCAGTAGCACTTATTAGGACACCCAAATATTTGACCTGTCGTTGGCCTTTATGAACTTTAGCGGGCGGGATCACATATCTCCATGAATGAGGACGGATGAGCAGGTAAAAGGTGTCACACTGGTTAGCGATGAAATCAGGGCTGACAAGGAGTAAGTCATCAACATATTGAATGATGGTGGAGCCACCAGGAGGTGCTAATGTCGCTAACCGGGAGGGCAATGCCTGTGAGAAAATGGTTGGAGAATGAATGAAGCCCTGTGGGAGCCTAGTCCAAGTGTATTGCTTTCCCTTAAATGTAAAGGCAAACAAATACTGTGATTCAGGGGCGAGGGGTATCGCAAAAAAGGCATGTTGTAAATCAACAAGGGTGAAAATAGTGGCTTCCAGTGGGACATTACTAAGGATTGTCACCGGGTTTGGGACAATAGGATGTAAGGGTTCCACTATCTGATTAATACGCCGGAGGTCTTGGACCAAACGCCATTCGGATGGTCTTCCTATCTTTGGAACTGGAAGAATCGGGGTGTTACAGGGCGATTGGCATGGTATCAAAATTCCCTGTTGAAGGAACGATTGAATCATGACCGAGACTCCTTCTTCAGCCTCGGGGCGCAAAGGGTACTGTGAAATCAAGGGCAAGGGCATAGCAGGTTTGACTCTAATAACAACGGGAGGGACATTAGTGAGACCAGCTTCGTGTTTGGAGGCTGCCCATAAATCTGCGGGTAGTTCAGGAGTCGTAGATTGGGCTGAACGATGGTGGTGCAGTGTGCCAATGAGGACAAATGGGCGTTTAAAATATTCTAAAGTGCCTGCGGGTAGGGTTTGACTTCCATTAAGGAAAGGATCAGCTTGTCCTCTTAGTGCAGCTGCCAGAAATCCCAAGGACTTGGCACTGTAGCTTTCGTTGACAGAAAGGGTCACGTGGGGTGATACAAGTCTCGACTGACGCCATAGGCTGTGGGGTAAATCGGCAAGAAAGGCAGACCCTTCTTTTCTCTTAGCGAGGCCAACAAAGGAAACGGATTGTAGAGAACCGATGGCGTCTTGGTAAATGCTCTCCAAAGCGGGCGAGCATCCTGTATGATCGTAGCAAAGAGTGACATGTGGATTGGGAATATCTAAGGGAGGTGAAAAGTGTGAGGGATCAAAATTAATCGACCACCACTGTGGAGTAGTGAATAGGGGAAAATTTTGAAGCTGGGCCTGTGGGATAGGTGATATGGTAATGCCGTTATCAAGGCTTGGGTCACTATATTCTCTCATCTGGACTCTATCGGGTGTTTTAATAGCTGTGCCAAAGTGTCATTAATCTTTTGTAAGACTTCCTGCAGTTTGTAGATTTTTATTTTTTTAAACAATGGTACTCAGGGTTAACGTTAGCTGCCAGCATAGAACAGAGAGCAATCGGGCCCAGGCTTAGAAGTTATTAAATTCTGCAGCTGGTGACCTGGTATTTGAGACAGTTCTAGAAACATTCCATTATCAATGCACTTGTATTACCGCTCCGAATTTGCAGTGTCTGTCTGCCTAATAGAGATAGATAGAGAAATACAGCACAGAACAGGCCCTTCGGCCCACGATGTTGCGCCGAACTTTTGTCCTAGGTTAATCATAGAATTTTGGACAATTTTTCATGGCCAATCCACCCAACCTGCACATCTTTGGACTGTGGGAGGAAACCGGAGTACCCGGAGGAAACCCACGCACACACGGGGAGGATGTGCAGACTCCACACAGACAGTGACCCAAGTCGAAATCGAACTTGGGACCCTGGAGCTGTGAAGCAATTGTGCTATCCACAATGCTACCGTGCTGCCCTTAAGAAGTTAACCTACACTCCATTATTCTACCCTAATCCAAGTACCTATCCAATAGCCTCTTGAAGGTCCCTAACTTTTCCGACTCAACTACTACCACAGGCCCCCACTACTCTCTGGGTAAAGAACCTACCTCTGACATCCCCTCTATATCTTCCACCATTTATCTTAAATTTATGTCCCCTTGTAATAGGGTCAGGTGTCGCTAGTTGAGGTACATCCTTCCTGGGAGAGTGCTATGAGTAGTCAATTTTCAATGTTTGCTATTTAACCAGTTTTTTTTTTGAAAGAGACATTACTGGATGTTTATTATTTTTTTTATTTCAAATGAACTGAACCACCGCCGAGTCTATCTGGACGGCCTGAAATGATCTGAAGTTATTTTAGACAAGAATCCATTGTTAAGTTCCTAACCTTAATCTTGTATTGACTTTGCTCCCTTTTTTTCATTTTGGGCGATTTGTCATCCTCAGATATTCCTGAACAAAAACTAATGGAGTGTTTTAGCCCCTTTCTGATCAAGGTGGATAGCCTAACTTGGTTCTTTTCCCATATGCGCATTCCGTTTTCAAGACCTGTTAATTCTATACCCAATTTTAATTCTTTATCCTGCCAGTTGGCTAACAAGGGGGCATCCTTCAATTTTGGACAATAATCCCCCCATAGAGCAACTAACTTTTTAGCAGTTGATCCCCTATTATTTTCCCAAATCACTTGTTGAGCTTCTATGACTGTTGATAGGTCTTTAGTTCCCCCCAGTATTGTTCACACAGCGTTTGCAGTGCGCTGCCATTTTCAAAAGTTGTATCTAAACTTTTACCCATTGCACCCTTTGTCTGATGCCAGATGGTCCTTCCGATTACAATTTTAACAATTGATTAAGGAAATTACGTGTGTGATCTTTTATGTCAGTGTCCGCACGCATTCTGCCCTGTTTATGTGTTATTAAGCAGAGTTCTCCGCATCTGCAGGAGATTATAATTTAAATCACGGAGTAATCGCGCTCCGGGCAAACCAATTAACAGCTCGAAGGTAACACTGTAAATATTCTATGTCACCCGCCTTACAAAGTTAACGGGAACCTTTTATCGCGAAGGTTTCAGGTAATAACAAGGACCATGTTGGCATTGATATCTCTTTACCTCTTTCAAATAATCACAGCTTGAAACATAATTTTTAAAGTCAAAGTCTGATAAATGAAATATGAATTCTTTCCCTCTCTCTCTTATCTATCTCTCTCCCTCTCTACGTAACTCTGTCTGTCTTTGGAACTCTTGTTGCTCTTTCTCTTTATCTGCCTACCTCTCCATCTCTGCCTCTCCCTGACTCGCTCTCTTTCGCTCTCTCAACTTTCGTTGTCTCTAACAGATCCTGTCTCTGTCCCTGTCTCTCTCTCTCTCCTTCAACCTCTTCCTCTGTCTCTCTTTCTCTCTCTTGGATTCAGCCCTTGTCCTTGGGGAAAAATTTTGAACAAAAACATTTTTCATTCTCCTTCGAAAACTTTATCTGTGTTATTCCATTTAAGTCAATTTGCATTGATTAATTTAAGAGGCATTAGCTATTCTTAGAGACGTGTAGTTTTCTTTGTCAATTCAAAAAAGACCAACTGTCTGCTGAAATGGTTAATGTTTCCTGCAGAATCTAAGGGGCGGAGAACTTGGTGTGATGCCTTTTGCGTCTTTTCACGTAATCTAAAAGCTTATTCATAGTTAATTACTTCTATTCGTAAAGTTAATTCGAAAGGCATTTTCTTATAAACTGAAATAGTGTGAACTGAACAACTTTGAAGAGAGAAAGCTTAGGAACATTTACAAGAGGATATGTGAATGTTTTGCCCTTAGTTTAAAAACAATTCGAGTATTCATTTTGTTCTCCTTCAGAAGAACCACCTGTTATCATAATAAGGCCAGTACAACATACCAAGCAGTAGTTCGTTTACATTATCTGATCTACTAAATTTCATTCAAAATCAATGTTAAAATTCAGTCATTATCCCCAGCATGCTTCTAAATTGGTAACTCATTAACTTCACTTCCATAATTCCCTTCTTGTGGATCTTTTAATCAACACTTTTTAGTAAATTATCATGTCCTCCGTAGAAAAGGGTTGTTTATAATGTATGGAGAATGGACGTATGACAGTTCCCTATGTGTTATGAGCCTGGCAGCAAGGGGGCAAGGTCAAGGTGGCTAGGGCTGTTCTCCTGTGTCAGTAAAACAATATCTTACACATTACAAGGGGGAGGCTGGAGGAAAAGTTTCCTTCTCATTAGGTTGGAGTGATAAATCAAGAAAAGCCTGATTAACAGAGGTAAAGGGTTGTTGCATATTTACAGCTTGCGTATGTGACCGAGTGCGTGTCGCTACGGGGGAAACGTTAGCGGGCGTTTCATTGGTAATGGGATCAGAAGGGGGAGTCAGGACTTGGGACAGTGGCATTGTAGGATCGGGGAGTGCAGGATGAGGGTGGGGTCCAGGGTTGAAATCGTCCTCCCCTTCCGTATCACCTGAATAGTGGAACAACGGCATTCCAGAGCAACTGGGAGGATCCTCTTTTCCTATAATATTATGGGCCAGCCCTACATTACTGCCAACAGGAGGTTTGTTATTGCCAGATTGCTGTTTTAGTATTTTGACTGTTTTCTATCCCATTCACACAATCATCAATACCTCTTTTGCGGGCGTTATCTCTTCAACTCATAAACAGTGATTGTTCGTTGCGTTAAGTTTGAAGCTGGCGTTTCTCTGCCAAATAATTTTTTCAGCGACAATGCAATTATCGTAGTTCCAAGTTCCCTGTGTAACCTAGTGGCCAGATATCGTTACCTAATGTATTGTTTAAAGCAGCGCTGCAGACAGTCTACGTTCATGAGAAGGGTTTTCTAAACACATGAAAAATACAGGGGAATTGCCCCTAGTTTTGTCTAAAGTTTGTCCCATAATGTGTCCCTGGCAAAAATGTTTTTAAAAAATTTCTGGTACCAAATCAAATTGGAGGGTCCTTGACCCCCAAAAAAAATACTCACAGGGTCCCTGACCCCAAAACTTACTCACAGAATCCCTGACCCCAAAACTTAATCAAAGGGTCCCTGACCCAAATTTATTGACAGCCCGTATAAATCTGATCTGGATGGAAAACAAGATCAAAAAGGTCCCTGACCTGCGGCTAATCACAATCGGGTCCCTGACCCCAAAATTACTCACAGTCAAATTTAGATTCGAGAACCGTCACCTGTTTAGTTACTTCCGTCAGGGATGAGGGGTCAAGCCAGCAATCCGAGAGAGAGAGAGAGAGAGACCAAGGTGAATCATACCTTGTGTCGGCGTCTGTCTCTTTACTCCGGTCGTAGCTTCGATCACTTTTACTCAGTCCCTCACGGAAGATCACTCAGGATATTGGATTTTTTCTCGCAGCGCCAAATGTCGTAGTCAATATTTTCCCCGCTTCTGGACTGTGATAAAAAGATTCAACAAGGTTCGTTAGGAAAGCAAAACTAAGCTTTATTTACGAACTACAACTGCTAGCAGTATGGCTGAGACTTGAAGTCGGAAGGCAGCCAAGTACAAACTGCCAAGTCTGGATGTTACAGAAAATAGGTAGACATTTATACATTATAAAATCAAGATAACGTGAATACAGCTTGGTCAGGAATTTGATCAAAAGTAAAACATAAGTAATAATCATTAAAATGGCGTCACCTTGCTGACCTTTAGAGGACTCAGGATCTCATATCACTATCTTGTCTTTTGGTGCATGTTTAAGAAACGGAGCAGATTTGTTTCAGTATCGAAAATAACTATTTCTAGTTTATCTTGTGTATTTAGATTGCTCTGGGGTGGGACGACTGAGTTTTAATCTGAGTTTAGAGTCAGCAAGTTTTCGGGTCAAGTTTACCTTGGCTGCTTGTATTTGTGCCTTAGGTTATGCGAAGTCAGTTTAAACTTTATAGTACCAAGAAACATGACTAATTTTCCCATCATGCCATTATTTACTTAACACAATACCACGGGGGGGAGAATAGCGGGAGGCCGTGAAAATTGTCGGGAAGGCCCTCCCGCTATTCTCCGACCCGTCGTGGGCAGCGGAGAATCGGGCCCAATGTTTACTATCCCACTTCCAGAGAGACTTCACTGACTATAGATAGATAAACTCAATGATTACTATCCCACTCCCAGAGAGAGACTTCACTGACTATAGATAGATAAACTCAATGTTTACTATCACACCCACAGTTTAACATTCTCTCTCATTTTCCCATGGCCGGAATTCTCTCTCATACGGATTGTCTCTTTTCCTTTGCAGGATATGCCGAGTGAGATGAAGACATTGTTGCTGATTCTGGGATGTCTGAGTGAGTAACTTTCATTCAGGACGCTCGGCTATTGTACAACAAATACAATCTTCTCCATTCAGTATCTTCCCCTCAAAACCTCGAGAGCTTCTTCCTGACCAAAGAATTGGTTTGAAAGAGAGAATGTGGTTTTTGAAGAGATTTTATTGAAGGATGTGTATTTAGGAGGGTGTTCGGGGACGAGAGGAAGGTGGAGTGACTGAGAGTTTTCGGGAAGACATTCCCCAGCTCGGAATGTTGGGATGAGCTTGTGGCCTCCAGTGATTGGGTGACGGGGTTGTGTTGGACGCAGACGGATGAAGTTTTAGGCTCAGGTCAGAGGAGATTGTGACACAATGAATGGTTTGGGAGGATTGAAATTTGAGGATGATCGGGAGAGTTTGTACAATTATCTCAGTGAGAGAGTTTGCCGGGGAAGGTGACGCGCTGGAGGGAGGAGGCACACTGGAGGGTGGCGATGTGCTGGAGGGTGGCGATGTGCTTGAGGGTAGCGAGGTGCTGGAGGGTAGCGAGGTGCTGGAGGGAGAAGGTACCCTGGAGGGTGGCGACGTACTGGAGGGTAGCGAGGTGCTGGAGGGAGGTGGCACGCTGGAGGGTGGAGGCTCGCTGGAGGGATTAGGCACGCTGGAGGGTGGCGAGGTGCTGTAGGGAGGAGGCACATCAGAGGGAGGAGGCACGCTGGAGGGAGGAGGCACTCTGGAGGGTGGCGAAGTGCTGGAGGGAGGAGGCACATCGGAGGGAGGAGGCACGCTGGAGGGTGGCGAGGTGCTGGAGGAAGGAGGCACGTCGGAGGGAGGAGGCACGCTGGAGGGTGGCGAGGTGCTGGAGGGAGGAGGCATTCTGGAGGGAGTCGAGGTGTTGGAGGGAGGAGGCACATCAGAGGGAGCAGGCACGTCGGAGGGAGGAGGCACGCTGGAGGGTGGCGAGGTGCTGGAGGGAGGAGGCACGCTGGAGGGAGGAGGCACATCAGAGGGAGGAGGCACGTCGGAGGGAGGAGGCACGCTGGAGGAAGGAGGCACGCTGGAGGGAGGAGGCACATCAGAGGGAGGAGGCACGCTGGATAGGTGGCGAGGTGCTGGAGGGAGGAGGCACACTGGAGGGAGGAGGCAAGCTGGAGGGAGGAGGCAAGCTGGAGGGAGGAGGCACGCTGGAGGGAGGAGGCACGCTGGAGGGATGAGGCACGCTGGAGGAGGCAAGATGGAGGGAGGAGGCACGCTGGAGGGAGGAGGCAAGCTGGAGGGAGGAGGCACTCTGGAGGGAGGAGGCACGCTGGAGGGATGAGGCACGCTGGAGGAGGCAAGCTGGAGGGAGGAGGCACGCTGGAGGGATGAGGCACGCTGGAGGGAGGCGAGGTGCTGGAGGGAGGAGACACGTCGGAGTTGGAGGTTCGCTGGAGGGTGGAGGCACATTGGAGGAAGGAGGCACGCTGGAAGGTGGAGGCACGTCGGAGGGAGGAGGCACGCTGGAGGGAGGAGGCACGCTGGAGGGTGACGAGGTGCTGGAGGGAGGAGGCGCGCTGGAGGGAGGAGGCACGCTGGAGGGTGGCGAGGTGCTGGAGGGAGGAGGCACGCTAGAGGGAGGAGGCACGCTGGAGGGTGACGAGGTGCTGGAGGGAGGAGGCACGCTGGAGGGGGGCGACGTGCTGGAGGGACGCGGCGCGCTGGAGGGTGGAGGCACGTTGGAGGGAGGAGGCACGCTGGACGGTGACGAGGTGCTGGAGGGAGGAGACACGCTGGAGGGAGGTGAGGTGCTGGAGGGAGGAGGCACGCTGGAGGGAAGAGGCACGCTGGAGGGAGGAGGCACACTGGAGGGAGGAGGCACACTGGAGGGAGGAAGCACGCTGGAGGGAGGAGGCACACTGGAGGGAGGAGGCACATTGGACGGAGGAGGCACGTTGGAGGGAGGAGGCACGCTGGAGGGTGGCGAGGTGCTGGAGGGAGAAGGCACGCTGGAGGGAGGAGGCACGCTAGAGGGAGGAGGCACGCTTGAGGGAGACGAGGTGCTGGAGGGAGAAGGCACGCTGGAGGGAGGAGGCGCGCTGGAGGGAGGAGGCACGATGGAGGGAGGAGGCACGCTGGAGGGAGGAGGCACGCTGGAGGGAGGAGGCACGCTGGAGGGAGGAGGCACGCTGGAGGGTGGCGAGGTGCTGGAGGGAGGAGGCACTCTGGAGGGAGGAGGCAGCTGGAGGGAGGCGAGGTGCTGGAGGGAGAAGGCACGCTGGAGGGAAAAGGCACGCTGGAGGGAGGAGGCACGCTGGAGGGTGACGAGGAGCTGGAGGTAGGAGGCACGTCGGAGGGAAGAGGCACGCTAGAGGGAGGAGGCACGCTAGAGGGAGGCGAGGTGCTGGAGGGAGAAGGCACGCTGGAGAGAGGCGCGCGGTGGAGGGAGGAGGCACGATGGAGGGAGGAGGCACTCTGGAGGGAGTAGGCACGCTGGAGGGAGGCGAGGTGCTGGAGGGAGAAGGCACGCTGGAGGGAGGAGGCGCGCTGGAGGGATGAGGCACGCTGGAGGGTGGCGATGTCCTGGAGGGAGGAGGCACGTCGGAGGGAAGAGGCAAGCTGGAGGGTGACGAGGAGCTGGAGGGTGACGAGGAGCTGGAGGTAGGAGGCACGTCGGAGGGAAGAGGCACGCTGGAGGGTATCGAGTTCCTGGAGGGAGGAGGCACGCTGGAGAGTGGCGAGGTGCTGGAGGTAGGAGGCACGCTGGCGGGTGATGAGGTGCTGGAGGGTGACGAGGAGCTGGAGGGTAGCGAGGTGCTGGAGGTTGAAGGCACGGTGGAGGGAGGAGGCACGCTGTAGGGTATCGAGTTCCTGGAGGGAGGAGGCACGCTGGAGAGTGGCGAGGTGCTGGAGGTAGGAGGCACGCTGGCGGGTGATGAGGTGCTGGAGGGTGACGAGGAGCTGGAGGGTGGCGAGGTGCTGGAGGGAGGAAGCACGTCGGAGGGAAGAGGCACGCTGGTGGGTGGCGAGGTGCTGGAGGTAGGAGGCACGCTGGAGGGTGATGAGGTGCTGGAGGGTGACGAGGAGCTGGAGGGTAGCGAGGTGCTGGAGGTAGAAGGCACGTCGGAGGGAAGAGGCACGCTGGAGGGTATCGAGTTCCTGGAGGGAGGAGGCACGCTGGAGTGTGGCGAGGTGCTGGAGGGAGGACGCACGTCGGAGGGAGGAGGCACGCTGGAGGGTGGTGAGGTGCTGGAGGGAGGAGGCACGTCGGAGGGAGGAGGCACGTCGGAGGGAGGAGGCACGCTGGAGGGTGGCGAGGTGCTGGAGGGAGGAGGCACGTCGGAGGGTAGAGGCACGCTGGAGAGTGGCGAGGTGCTGGAGGGAGGAGGCACGTTGGAGGGAGGAGGCACGCTGGAGGGTGGTGAGGTGCTGGAGGGAGGTGGCACGTCGGAGGGTAGAGGCACGCTGGAGAGTGGCGAGGTGCTGGAGGGAGGAGGCACGTCGGAGGGTGGAGGCATGCTGGAGGGTGGCGAGGTGCTGGAGGGAGGAGGCACGTTGGAGGGTGGCGAGGTGCTGGAGGGAGGAGGCACTTCAGAGGGTGGAGGCACGCTGGAGGGTGGCAAGGTGCTGGAGGGAGGAGGCACGCTGGAGGGTGGAGGCACGCTGGAGAGTGGCGAGGTGCTGGAGGGAGGAGGCACGCTGGCAATTAGTGAAGAACTGGTGCGAGGTGGGTGTTGTTGGAAGGCAGGTGATGGATGGCGATGAGGCACTGGGGGAGGTGAGGTTCTGGAGGGAGGTGAGATGTTGGAGGGAGGGTTTGGGTGGAGGGAGGGATTTGGAGGCAGCATTTTGGATGGAGCGTTTTGGATGGAGGTTTTTAGGAGGGAGGGATTGAGTGGAGGGACTGTTCAAGAGGTGGAGGGTTTTGGGAAGGACGAGTTGGGTAGGGAGGGTTTTCAGAGGGAGTGTTTTCGGAGGGAGTGTTTAGCAAGGGAGGGTATTGAGGTGGAGGATTTGGCGAGGGGCGTTTTGTGAGGGGTTTCAGAGGGAAGGTTTGAGTGGAGGGAGGATTTAGTGAGGGGGATTTGTGATGGAGGGTTTAGAGAGGAGGTGTTTTGGTGGGTGGATTTTGGAAGCGGGGTTTGGGAGGGAGGGGTTTCAGAGGGAGGGTTTGAGTGGGAGGAGGGTTGGGGCAGAGGGAGGGAGGCATTTGGACTCCCTGGCACGACCCCCCCGTCCAGTCCCTGACCACCCTGGGGGTCTCCAATGGCCTAGGACACCCCCCCCCCCCCTCCCCCCAGGTGCCGTTACGTCTGCGCCACGTTTGTGTGGACCGGTATAAACGGAGGCCTGGTGAGCTCTCCCGGGCACGGCCGTTAAATCCTGGGAACCGGGAGATTCCAGCGTCTGGGAATTTAAATGAGCCGAAAGGATGTGGATCCCACAGAGTGAAACATGGGGAATATCGGGAGATTCCCAGGAGAAGTGAGGTCAACATCCTGGAAAGTTTGGGGGAATCTTGGGTGTGAAATTCACTGGAACAAGTTGTTGAGGTTTTCAGGCTGAAAGAATAAGTTTTAAAAATACAAAGGGGTCGATCCAATGGCCACGCTGAGCACTAGAATCAGCTCGCCATGGCGCAGGGCGGCCGGTAAATGCCAGGAGAGCCGGGATCGACCCGGCTCCCACCGTCTCCCGACATACATACACTGTGGGCGGGATCAGTATTTGGATCAGATTCCCGAGGAGTCTGAGGCTTTGGGATTCAGGCCCTTCACCTCTGAGACCTCGGGCGAGCGCTATTCAGCACTGCACCCCACAATCGGGAACCAGACCCAACGGCACTCGGGGGGAGGGTAGGGTCTCCCGTGGGGGTCTCCCGGGGGTCTGGAGACCCTCAGATGCATGCCCTTTGGGCAGGGTGGTGCCCCGGCACTGGTGACGTCCAGGGCGCCCTGGCTGTGCCACCTGGGTACCCTGGCTGTGCCACCTGGGCACCCTGGCTGTGCCACCTGGGCACCCTGGTTGTGCCACCTGGGCACCCTGGCTGTGCCACCTGGGCACCCTGGCCGTGCCACCTGTGCACACTGGCTGTGCCACCTGGGCACCCTGGCAGTGCCACCTGGGCACCCTGGCTGTGCCACCTGGGCACCCTGGCTGTGCCACCTGGGCACCCTGGCTGTGTCATTTGAAGTTGGCTTCCCGCTCTCTCGTTACACTGGGGAGTTCTGGCGAGCGGAGCTCCCTGATGTACAAAACGGGGCCTGTGTGCAGCCTCGGCCACGTGTTCCCCGCTGAGGCTCCATATACAGCGCGAGTCACGTTGTATATCCATGTGTGTCTCGGCATGGCGAGTACTCGGAAACATGCGGCTAAACCTGCTCCCAATGGAACATTCCCAATTAGTGAATCGAGCCAAAGTCTGATGTTTGATGGAGCTGGGAGTCGGGGGGTGAGGGTGGGGAGTTCCGGGTGCTGGTCTCGGGAAGGAGCAGACATTCCCGCTTTCATTTCAGGGATTTGATAGCAGAGCAGTGGGTGAAACGGAGGTTTTTAATGTTTCAATGGAGACGAGTCAGTGTGGAACATTTCCTAAACTTTATCTTTACAATCTTTACAGATTGCTGCCATTTATTGTCTGCCGACCCGTGTGTGAATCACACAGTCCTGAACCAGCCATGGAGAAGCACAAAGTGTGCTAATACTGACTGTTCTAGTTTGAAATGTGATAAAAACCTTACCACTGGATGGTACAGATTCAACGGGTAAGTCCAGGGGAAACTCAATTCAACTCAATTAAATCAGTCCAAAGATGCCATGCTAAATTGCCCGTAGTGTCCTAAAAGAAAAGTAAGGTTAAGGGGGGGTTGTTGGGTTACGGGTATATGGTGGACACGTGGGTTTGAGTAGGTTGATCATTGCTCGGCACAACATCGAGGGCCGAAGGGCCTGTTCTGTGCTGTACTGTTCTATGTTCTATGTTCTCTCACGCTCCCAGGAATATCCCCGTCTCTCCCGCTCCCGGGAATATCCCGTCTCTGCCGCTACTGGGAATATCCCCGTCTCTCCCTCTACCGGGAATATCCCCGTCTCTGCCGCTCCCGGGAATATCCCTGTCTCTCTCTCACTCGCTACCAGGAATATCCACATCTCTCTCTCTCGGGAATATCCCCGCCTCTACCTTACCCGGGAATATCCCCGTCTCTCCAGCTCCCGGGAATATCCCAGTCTCTCCCGCCCCCGGGAATATCCCCGTCTCTCGCGCTCCCGGGAATATCCCCATCTCTGCCGCTCCCGGGATTATCCCCGTCTCTCCCGCCCCCAGGAATATCCCCGACCCTCCCGCTCCCCGGAATATCCCCGTCTCTCCCGCTCCCGGGAATATCCCCGTCTCAACCTACTCCCGGGAATATCCCCGTCTATCCCGCTCCCGGGAATATCCCCTTCTCTCCTGCTCCCATGAATATCCCCGTCTCTCCCGTCCCCGGAAACATCTCCGTCTCTGCCGCTCCCGGGAATATCGCTGTCTCTGCCGCTCCCTGGAATATCCCCATCTCTGCCGCTCCCTAGGAATATCCCCGTCTCTCCTTCTCCCGGGAATATCCCCTTCTCTGCCGCTTCCGGGAATATCCGCGTCTCTGCCGTTCCCGGGAAAATCCCTGTCTCTCCCGCTCCTGGGAATTTCCCCTTCTCTCCCTCTCACGGGAATATCCCCGTCTCTGCTGCTCCCGGGAATATCCCCGTCTCTCCCTCTCACAGGAATATCCCCGTCTGTGCCGCTCCCGGGAATATCCCCATCTCTCCCGCCCCCAGGAATATAACCGTCTCTCCCGCACCCGGGAATATCCCCTTCTCTCCCTCTCACAGGAATATCCCCGTCTGTGCCGCTCCCGGGAATATCCCCGTCTCTCCCTCTCCCGGGAATATCCCCGTCTCTGCCGCTTCCGGGAATATCCCCGTCTCTCCCGCCCCCAGGAATATACCCGTCTCTCCCACTCCCGGGAATATCCCCATCTCTGCCGCACCCGGGAATATCCCGTCTCTCCTGTCCCGGGAATATCCACGTCTCTCCTGCTCCCGGGAATAAGCCAATCTCTCCCGCCCCCGAGAATATCCCCGTCTCTCCCGCTCCCGGGAATATCCCCGTCTCTACCACTCCTGGAAATATCCCGTCTCTCACTCTCACGGGAATATCCATCTCTGCCGCTCCCGGGAATATCCCCCTCTCTCCCGCTCCCGGGAATATCCCAGTCACTCCTGCTCCCGGGAATATCCCCATCTCTCCCACTCCCGGGAATATCATCGTCTCTCCCGCTCCCAGGAATATCCCCGTCGCTGCCGCTCCCGGAAATATCCCAGTCTCTGTCGCTCCCGGGAATATCCCCGTCTCTCCCGCTCCCGTGATTATCCCCGTCTCTCCCGCCCCCGGGAATATCCCCGTCTCTCCCGCTCCCGGGAATATCCCTGTCTCTCCCGCTCCCGGGAATATCCCTGTCTCTCTCTCACTCGCTACCAGGAATATCCACATCTCTCTCTCTCGGGAATATCCCTGTCTCTCCCGCTCCCGGGAGTATCCCCGTCTCCTCGTCACGGGAATATCCCCGTCTCTCCAGCTCCCGGGAATATCCCCTTCTCTCCCACTCGCGGGAATATCCACGTCTCTCCCGTCCCCGGAAACAGCCCCGTCTCTGCCGCTCCCGGGAATATCCCCGTCTCTGCCGCTCACGGGAATATCCCCGTCTCTCCCTCTCCCGGGAATATCCCCTTCTCTCACGCTCCCGGGAATATCCCCTTCATTCCCGCTCCCGGGAATATCCCCGTCTCTGCCGCTCCCGGGAATATCCCCGTCTCTCCCTCCCCCGGGAATATCCCCGTCTCTCCCGCCCCCGGAAATATCGCCGTCTCTCACTCTCACGGGAATATCCATCTCTGCCGCTCCCGGGAATATCCCCCTCTCTCCCGCTCCCGGGAATATCCCAGTCACTCCTGCTCCCGGGAATATCCCCATCTCCCCACTCCCGGGAATATCATCGTCGCTCCCGCTCCCAGGAATATCTCCGTCGCTGCCGCTCCCGGAAATATCCCAGTCTCTGTCGCTCCCGGAATATCCCCGTCTCTCCCTCTCCCGTGATTATCCCCGTCTCTCCCGCCCCCGGGAATATCCCCGTCTCTCCCGCCCCCGGGAATATCCCCGTCTCTCCCGCTCCCGGGAATATCCCTGTCTCTCCCGCTCCCGGGAATATCCCTGTCTCTCTCTCACTCGCTACCAGGAATATCCACATCTCTCTCTCTCGGGAATATCCCCGTCTCTACCGTACCCGGGAATATCCCCGTCTCTCCCGCTCCCGGGAATATCCCCGTCTCTCGCGCTCCCGGGAATATCCCCATCTCTGCCGCTCCCGGGATTATCCCCGTCTCTCCCGCCCCCAGGAATATCCCCGACCCTCCCGCTCCCCGGAATATCCCCGTCTCTCCCGCTCCCGGGAATATCCCTGTCTCAACCTACTCCCGGGAATATCCCCGTCTATCCCGCTCCCGGGAATATCCCCTTCTCTCCCGCTCCCATGAATATCCCCGTCTCTCCCGTCCCCGGAAACATCTCCGTCTCTGCCGCTCCCGGTAATATCGCTGTCTCTGCCGCTCCCTGGAATATCCCCATCTCTGCCGCTCCCTAGGAATATCCCCGTCTCTCCCGCTCCCGGGAATATCCCCGTCTCTCCTTCTCCTGGGAATTTCCCCTTCTCTCCCTCTCACGGGAATATCCCCGTCTCTGCTGCTCCCGGGAATATCCCCGTCTCTCCCTCTCACAGGAATATCCCCGTCTGTGCCGCTCCCGGGAATATCCCCATCTCTCCCGCCCCCAGGAATATACCCGTCTCTCCCCCCCCGGGAAAATCCCCTTCTCTCCCTCTCACAGGAATATCCCCGTCTGTGCCGCTCCCGGGAATATCCCCGTCTCTCCCTCTCCCGGGAATATCCCCGTCTCTGCCGCTCCCGGGAATATCCCCGTCTCTCCCATTCCCGGAAATATCCCTGTCTCTCCCTCTCCCAGGAATATCCCCTTCTCTCCCGCTCCCGCAAATATCCCCGTCTCTCCCGTCCCCGGAAACATGCCCGTCTCTGACGCTCCCGGGAATATCCCCGTCCCTGCTGCTCCCGGGAATATCCCCGTCTCTCCTGCTCCCGGGAATATCCCCGTCTCTCCCGGGAATATCCCCTTCTCTGCCGCTCCCGGGAATATCCCCGTCTCTCCCGCTCCCGGAATATCCCCGTCTCTGCTGCTCCCGGAAATATCCCCGTCTCTCCCGCTCATGGGAATATCCCCTTCTCCTCCCACTCCCGGGAATATCCCCGTCTCTCCGTCCCCGGAACATTCCCTTCTTCAGCCGCTCCCGGGAATATCCCCGTCCACTGCTGCTCCCAGGAATATCCGGTCTCTCCTGCTCCCGGGAATATCCACGCCATCTTCACGGGAATATCCTCCTTCTCTGCCGCTGATCCCGGGAATAGCCCCGCTCTCGCCGCTTCCTGGGAATATCCCCGTTCTCTTCTCCCGCATCCCGGGAATATCCCCTTCTCACCCGCTCCCAGGAATATCCCCGTCCCTCCCGCTCCCGGGAGTATCCCCGTCTCCTCGTCACGGGAATATCCCCGTCTCTCCAGCTCCCGGGAATATCCCCTTCTCTCCCACTCGCGGGAATATCCACGTCTCTCCCGTCTCTGCCGCTCACGGGAATATCCCCGTCTCTCCCTCTCCCGGGAATATCCCCTTCTCTCACGCTCCCAGGAATATCCCGTCTCTCCCGCTCCCGGGAATATTCCTGTCTCTGCCGCTTCTGGGAATATCCCCGTCACTCCCGCTCCCGGGGATATCCCCTTCATTCCCGCTCCCGGGAATATCCCCGTCTCTGCCGCTCCCGGGAATATCCCCGTCTCTCCCTCCCCCGGGAATATCCCCGTCTTTCCCGCCCCCGGAAATATCCCCGTCTCTCACTCTCACGGGAATATCCATCTCTGCCGCTCCCGGGAATATCCCCCTCTCTCCCGCTCCCGGGAATATCCCAGTCACTCCTGCTCCCGGGAATATCCCCATCTCTCCCACTCCCGGGAATATCATCGTCTCTCCCGCTCCCAGGAATATCCCCGTCGCTGCCGCTCCCGGAAATATCCCAGTCTCTGTCGCTCCCGGGAATATCCCCGTCTCTCCCGCTCCCGTGATTATCCCCGTCTCTCCCGCCCCCGGGAATATCCCCGTCTCTCCCGCCCCCGGGAATATCCCCGTCTCTCCCGCTCCCGGGAATATCCCTGTCTCTCCCGCTCCCGGGAATATCCCTGTCTCTCTCTCACTCGCTACCAGGAATATCCACATCTCTCTCTCTCGGGAATATCCCCGTCTCTACCGTACCCGGGAATATCCCCGTCTCTCCAGCTCCCGGGAATATCCCAGTCTCTCCCGCCCCCGGGAATATCCCCGTCTCTCGCGCTCCCGGGAATATCCCCATCTCTGCCGCTCCCGGGATTATCCCCGTCTCTCCCGCCCCCAGGAATATCCCCGACCCTCCCGCTCCCCGGAATATCCCCGTCTCTCCCGCTCCCGGGAATATCCCCGTCTCAACCTACTCCCGGGAATATCCCCGTCTATCCCGCTCCCGGGAATATCCCCTTCTCTCCCGCTCCCATGAATATCCCCGTCTCTCCCGTCCCAGGAAACATCTCCGTCTCTGCCGCTCCCGGGAATATCGCTGTCTCTGCCGCTCCCTGGAATATCCCCATCTCTGCCGCTCCCTAGGAATATCCCCGTCTCTCCCGCTCCCGGGAATATCCCCGTCTCTCCTTCTCCCGGGAATATCCCCTTCTCTGCCGCTTCCGGGAATATCCGCGTCTCTGCCGTTCCCGGGAAAATCCCTGTCTCTCCCGCTCCTGGCAATATCCCCGTCTCTGCTGCTCCCGGGAATATCCCCGTCTCTCCCTCTCACAGGAATATCCCCGTCTGTGCCGCTCCCGGGAATATCCCCATCTCTCCCGCCCCCAGGAATATACCCGTCTCTCCCGCCCCCGGGAATATCCCCTTCTCTCCCTCTCACAGGAATATACCCGTCTCTCCCGCTCCCGGGAATATCCTCATCTCTGCCGCCCCGGGAATATCCCGTCTCTCCTGTCCCGGGAATATCCCCGTCTCTCCTGCTCCCGGGAATAAGCCAATCTCTCCCGCCCCCGAGAATATCCCCGTCTCTCCCGCTCCCGGGAATATCCCCGTCTCTCCCGACCCCCGGAATATCCCCGTCTCTCCTGCCCACCGGAATATCCCCGTCTCTCCCGCTCCCGGAAATATCCCTGTCTCTCCCGCTCCCAGGAATATCCCCGTCTCTCCCGCTCCCGGGAATATCCCGTCTCTCCGCCCCGGGAATATCCCCGTCTCTCCCGCTCCTGGGAATATTCCCGTCTCTCCCGCTCCTGGGAATATTCCCATCTCTCCAACTCCTGGGAATATCCCTGTCTCTCTCTCTCTCCCGGGAATATCCTCGTCTCTCTCTCTCTCTCCCGCTTCCGGGATTGTCCCCGTTTCTCTCTCTCTCCCGCTCCTGAGAATATCCAGTCTCTCTCTCTCACCCGGGAATATCCCCGTCTCCCTCTCTCTCCCGCTCCCGGGATTGTCCCCGTCTCTCTCTCTCTCTCCGGGAATATCCCCGTCTCTCTCTCTCTCCCGGGAATATCTCCGTCTCTCTCTCTCTCGCTCCGGGAATATCCCGTCACTCCTGCCACGGGAATAACCCCATCTCTCTCTCCCGCGAATATCTCGTCTCTCTCTTCTCTCTCCGCGAATATCCCGTCTCTCCTGCCCCGGGAATATCCCCGTCACTCTCTCCCGCGAATATCTCCGTCTCTCTCTCTCTCTCTCCCGCGAATATCCCTGTCTCTCCTGCCCCGGGAATATCCCTGTCTCTCTCTCTTCCGCTCCCGGGAATATCCCCATCACTCCTTCCCCGGGAATATCCCCATCTCTCTCTCTCTCTCCCGGGATTGTCCCCGTCTCTCTCTCTCCTGGGAATATGCCCGTCTCTCCTGCCCCGGGAATATCCCCGTCTCTCCTGCCCCGGGAATATCTCCGTCTCTCGCTCTCTCCCGGGAATATCCCCGTCTCTCTCTCTCTCCCCCGGGAATACCCCCGTCTCTCCTGCTTCGGGAATATCTCCGTCTCTCTCTCTCTCTTCTGCTCCCGGGAATATCTCCGTCCCTCTCTCTCTCCCGGGAATATCTCCGTCTCTCGCTCTCTCCCGGGAATATCCCCGTCTCTCTCTCTCTCCCCCGGGAATACCCCCGTCTCTCCTGCTTCGGGAATATCTCCGTCTCTCTCTCTCTTCTGCTCCCGGGAATATCTCCGTCCCTCTCTCTCTCCCAGGGAATATCCCGTCTCTCTCTCACGGGAATATCCCGTCTCCCTCTCTCGGGAATATCTCCGTCTCTCTCTCTCTCTCTCCGCTCCGGGAATATCCCCGTCTCTCTCTCTCTCTCCCGGGAATATCTCTGTCTCTCTCTCTCTCCCGCTCCCGGGAATATCCCCGTCTCTCTCTCTCGCCGGGAATATGCCGTCTCTCTCTGTCTCTCCGCTCCGGGAATACGTCTCTCTTTCTCTCTCCGTTAATACTCCGTCTCTCTCTCCCGGGAATATCTCCGTCTCTCTCTCGAGGGAATATCCCCGTCTCTCTCTCTCGATCTCTCGCTCCGGGAATATCCCCGTCTCTCTCTCTCTCCCGGGAATATCCCGTCTCTCCTCTCCTCCCTCCCGCTCCGGGAATATCCCGTCTCTCTCTCTCCCGTTCCCGGGAATACCTCCGTCTATCTCTCTCCAGCTCCCGTGAATATCTCCGTCTCTCCTCTACGGGAATATCTCTGTCTTCTCTGTCTCCCGCACACGGGAATATCCCAGTCCTCTCTCTCTCTCTCCCGGGAATATCCCGTCTCTCTCTCTCTCCTCCCGTCTCTCTCTCTCTCCTCCCGTCTCTCTCTCTCTCTCCCGGGAATATCCGTCTTCTCTCTCCCGGGAATATCCCCGTCTCTCTCTCTCTCCTGCTCCCGGGATTATCTCCGTCTCTCTCTCCATCTCCCGGGAATATCTCCGTCTCTCTCTCTCTCCGGGAATATCTCCGTCTCTCTCTCGGGAACATCTCCGTCTCTCTCTCTCCCGGGAATATCCTTATCTCTCCCGCTCCCGGGAATATCCCCGTCGCTCCCAGCAATATATCCCTGTCTCTCTCTCTCTCCCGGGAATATCCTCGTCTCTCCCGCTCCCGGGAATATCCCCGTCGCTCCCGCTCCCGGGAATATATCCTTGTCTCTCTCTCCTGCCCCCGGGAACATCCCCGTCTCTCCCGCTCCCGGGAATAGCCCCGTCTCGCTCTCTTGCACTCCCGGGAATATCTCCATCTCTCTCCCGCTCCCGGGAACATTCTCTTCTCTCTCTCTCTCTCTCTCCCGCTCCCGGGAATAGCCCCGTCCCTCCTGCTCCCGGGAATATCCCCGTCTCTCTCTCTCTCCCGAGTATATCCCCGTCTCTCTCTCCTGGGAATATCCCTGCCTCTCTCTCTCTCTCCCGCTCCCGGGAATATCCCCGTCTCTCTCTCTCTCCCGGGAATATCCTCGTCTCTCTCTCTCCCGCTATAGGAATATCCCCGTCTCTCCCGCTCCCGGGAATATCTCCATCTCTCTCTCTCTCTCTCCCGTTCCCCGGAATATCCCCGTCTCTCTCTCTCTCCCGCTCCCGGGAATATCCCCGTCTCTCTCTCTCTCTCTCCCGTTCCCGGGAATATCCCCGTCTCTCCCTCTCTCTCCCGCTCCCGGGAATGAGTAATATTCCCTCCCCCACTGAGTTAATCTCACTGCACATTTCACACACTTCCTCCTGAATACAATGTGAAATGGAAACACAACATGCTGCAAATACTCAGCAGCTCAGTCAGCTTCTGTGGAGAGAATCTGAGTTAATGTTTGGTGTTGTGATAACTCCTCTGTCCTGACGAAGGGACATCACAAACAGAAAGGTTAATTCTGTTTCTCTCCACACAGGCTGCCTCACCAGCTGAGTAATTCCAGCTACATTTTATTTTGATTTCCCCATTCCAGCGACTGACTGTGTGATTGTTCTTTCAGTTCTGGTGAATCGACCATTCCTGATAAACTTGTCCCAGTGCGGAGCTGCTCCACAGATGCCCCGGGCTGGTTAAACGGTAATTTCAGAATCTATTATCTCAGATTTCCATTGACTGTCCAACATATTCACACTGGATACACTTTTCACTCTTTCTATCCCTCATTTCAGGCATTCATCCCATTCCGGATGATGGGGAAGTGACGAGGACAGTGTGTTTTCACTGGAGTGGATATCCCTGTCGCTGGAGTGTGGAAATAAAGATCAAACAGTGCAGCAATTACTTTGTTTATTACTTGGTGAAGACTCCCTACTGTAGCCTCGCTTACTGCACAGGTACATTGGGGTTTTTAAATGGAGTAAATGGGTAATTCTGGGATGTCCCAGGTCAGCAGCAGCGATGACAAAGTTACATCAGAGCCTCCCTGCTGTAAGGGACTGAAACCCAAAGTGTAATTTCCAGCGACGGTAACTGAATCAGACACTCGTATATCTCCTTTGTAACCCTTTCCCAATTCAGTAACCTTGCTGCAGTCGGAGGGGAAACACTCAAATCAATTCGGAAGGATGTGAGAAATGGACACTTGGATAATGATGATCTGATTGGACACAGTCGACATGGGTTAATGTGGGGAAAGATGTTGGACGAACATGTTGGGGGTGTTTTGAGGATGTTACTGACAGAATTGATAAAGGGGAATGTAGAGTTCCTGTATTTTCAGAAGGCTTTTGATAAAGTCACCAACAGGAGGTTGGTCAACAAACTACAGCAATGGGATAGGAGGCAAGATACTGATACAGATTAAGGATTGGTTAACAGGCTGAAAACAGAGAGTGGGAATAAAGGGCCCATTCTCACATTGACAGCCTCTGACGAGTGGGGCCCACAAGGATCAGTACTCAGGGCCCCAGCTGTTGACAATATAGATCAATGTAACCTTTCCAAGATTGTGAAAGGCACAACGTGAGTGGGAATGTGAGTTGTGAGGAAGATGCAAAGTGGCTTCACGGGGATTTGGGCAGATTTAGTGAGTTGGCAAGAACATGGGAGATGGAATATACCGTAGAAAATGTGAGGCGACCATTTTGTGGGAGGAACAGGTGTGTGGGTTATTTTTTAAATGGTGCGAGATTAGAAAGTGTAGATGTACAAAGGGATCTGGGAGCCCTCATCAATAAGGCACTGAGAGCTATCGTGCATTTACAACGAGCAATTAGGAAGCTAAAGGAATGTTAGACATTATGGCCAGAGAATTCCGTGCAGGAGTCGCCAAGTCTTGCTTCAAATTTATCGAACTCTGGTTAGACCAGAGCAGTGTGCTCTGGAGCAGTGTGTGTAGTTTTGGTTCCCTTACCTAAGGAAGGATTTTATTCCCAAAGCTGGAGTTTTCCGAAGGTTCACCAGACTTGTTCCTGGGATGTCTGGCCTGTCTCTTATGAAGAGAGATTGTGGAAACTGGACAAGAATTTGTGACAGGTTTGAAGAATGAGAGAAGGAAAGCCTTAGATTACAAGACGATATCGAGGAGCTGGTCAAAGAAACCTGGAAAATAGGAGCAGGAGGAGGCCATTCGGCCCTTCGAGCCTGCTCCACCATTCATTATGGCCGTGGCTAATCACCCAACTCAATAGCCTAATCCCGCTTTCCCCCATATCCTTTGATCCACTTCGGCATGAGAGCGATATCTAACTGCTTCTTGAAAACATCCAATGTTTTGCCTCTACTACTTCCTGTGATAATGAATTCCACTCTCTGGGTGAAGATATTTCTCCTCATCTCTGTCCGAAATGGCCGATGCCGCCGGACTAGGATGTGCTGAGGGTTTTGGCCAAGGATAGTATCATGACCAGTATGGGCTTGGAGGGCTGAAGGGCCTGCTCCTGTGCTGTGTTGTTCTTTGTATCCTCAGACTGTGACCCCTGGTTCACCCCCACCATCGGGAACATCCTTCCTGCATCTACCCTGTCCAGTCCTGTTAGAATTTAATCCTGAACTCCAGAGAATGCAATCCTAACCGACTCAATCTCTCCTCATACGTCCGTCCTGCCAGCCCAGGAGACAGTCTGGTTAGATGGGCAGAACAGAGGCAAATGGAAATTAACACTGAAAAGTGTGAGGTGATGCCTATTGGGGGGAATAAGAAGGGGAGGGAACATACAATGAATGGTAAGACCTCAGGAAGTACAGAGGGATCTGGCTGTGCAGGTCCATATGTCCCTAAAGGCAGCAGGATGATATATAAGGTCGTTAACAAGGTCTATGGGATACTTGCCTTTATTAACCCAGGCACAGAATATAAGAGCAGGGAGGTTATGCTGGGGCTGTATAAAACACTGGTTAGGCCACAGCTCGAGTATTGTGTACAGTTCTGGTCAGCACACTATAGCAGTGAGTGCATTAGAGAGGGTGCAGAGGAACCTGACCAGGATGTTGCCTGGGCTGCAACGTTTCAGCTATCGAGAGAGACTGGATAGGCTGGGAATGTTTTCTCTGGAGCAGAGAAGGCTGAGGAGGGAGCTGAGTGACTTGGACAGAATTATGAGGGACATGGACAGGGTGGATAGGGAGGTACTTTTCCCCTCAGTTGAGGGGTAACCGGGGGGCATCGATCTAAGGTAAGGGGCAGGAGATTTCGAGGGGATTTGAGGGAAAACCTTTTCATCCAGGTGGGAATGTGACTGAGCTCACACTGCAACCTAAACCACACTGAAATGGAGAGACAGGGTCGATGCGGCTGAGCTGTTTCCCCTGCCCGGGGAATCCAGAACCACAGGGCAAAAACCCAAAATAAGGGGAAGCCAATTAGGGCCGAGGGGGAGTGAGGGTTTAAAAATGATAAAATCACAGGGATGTGACTTTGGAATTCTCTATCCCAGGGCCTGTGGAAGCTGAGTCACTGAGGATATTTCAGGAACATGGAGATAGGGACTCGGATGAAGGGGCTGAATGTCTGCTCACTAACTTTGCTGATGACACAATGATAGGAAGGACAGTAAATTGTGAAGACGACTTAAGGAGGGTATAAAGGGACATCGAGAGGGTAAATGTGGGGGCAAAAATCACCTGGAAAATGGAGTATAACTTGGGAAAGTGTCCATTTTGACAGGAAGAATAATAAAGAAGCTGATTATGGAAATGGTAAGAGATTGCAGAGCTCTGAGGCACAGAGGGATCTGGGAAGCACAATCCATGGATCACAAAATAGGCCCCAACTCTGGGGGTCGGGTTTGCGGAATACCATGGGGGGGGGGGGCTTACTGAGGGGTGGAGGAGTCTGTTGTGGGGTCAGGAGGATGTGGACTGTCCCGTGTGGGGACCAGTCTGGGTAGGAGTCACATTTAAATGATTGCGGAGGCTGTTTTACCTCCTCTCTCTCATATGCTGAATTCTAGCAATGGTTTGAAGTGGAGTTTGGTGATTGTGGAGAAGAATATAAAATACTCAGCATGTCTGGCAGTGTCTGTGGTGAGGAACAGAGTTAACCTTGTCGGCTTCTGGCCCTCGGATGACAACAGTTTCTCAATCTGCAAGGCTCTCTGTTCCTCGCTCCACAGATGTTCCCAGATGTACTGAGTCTTTCCAGAAGCTTCTGGAAAGACTTCAGATTCCCGGCACTTTCTTTATTTTGCTTTGATGTTGGGATTTTGTCCTCACTCATTCTCCCGTCTTTGTGTCCCTTATTTCCAGTTCAAGCTGTCGTTCCAACTCCGCCACCCACGCCAGAGACCACTCTGCCACCCGCACCAGAGACCACTCTGCCACCCGCACCAGAGACCACTCTGCCACCCACACCAGAGACCACTCTGCCACCCGCACCAGAGACCACTCTGCCACCCACGCCAGAGACCACTCTGCCACCCGCGCAAGAGACCACTCCGCCACAAGTTGCATCTTCGATGATTGTCCCAAATCCGACATCACCATCGTCAGGTATCAACATCCGGAGGGGTTTTAAACTCAAACTTCCCCGGAAAATTCCCAGAGCAATCATCAAATCTCCAACTGAGAGAGTGGCTTTTATTATTCTGCAGGGAGTGAGTGAGGGAATGAGATGGAGTGAGTGAGTGAGGGGAGTGGAATGGAGTGAATGAGGGGAGTGGGATGGAGTGAGTGAGGGAATGGGATGGAGTGAGTGAGGGAATGGGATGGAGTGAGTGAGGGGAGTGGGATGGAGTGAGTGAGGGTAGTGGGATGGAGTGAGTGAGGGGAGTGGGATGGAGTGAGTGAGGGGAGTGGGATGGAGTGAGTGAGGGGAGTGGGATGGAGTGAGTGAGGGGAGTGGGATGGAGTGAGTGAGGGGAGTGGAATGGAGTGAGTGAGGGGAGTGGGATGGAGTGAGTGAGGGGAGTGAGATGGAGTGAGTGAGGGGAGTGGGATAGAGTGAGTGAGGGGAGTGGGATGGAGTGAGTGAGGGGAGTGGGATGGAGTGAGTGAGGGGAGTGGGATGGAGTGAGTGAGGGAACGGGATGGAGTGAGGCTCTCACACACATTCTCTCTATCTTGCTGTATATCTCTCTCTCTCACATTCTCTCTATCTTGCTGTTTTTCTCTCTCTCACACACATTCTCTCTATCTTGCTGTATATCTCTCTCTCTCTCACGTTCTCTCTATCTTGCTGTATTTCACTCTCTCACACACATTCTCTCCATCTTGCTGTATTTCTCTCTCTCACACACATTCTCTCTATCATGCTGTATTTCTCTCTCTCACACACATTCTCTCTGTCATGCTGTATTTCTCCCTCACACTCATTCCATCTTGCTGTAATTCTCTCTCTCACACACATTCTATCATGCTGTAATTTCTCGCTCTCTCACATTCTCTCTATCTTGCTGTATTTCTCTATCTCACATTCTCTCTATCTTGCTGTATCTCTCTCTCTCACACACATTATCTCTATCTTGCTGTACTTTTCTCTCTCCCACACATTCTCTCTATCTTGCTGTATTTCTCTCTCTCTCACGTTCTCTCTATCTTGCTGTATCACTCTCTCTCTCACACATTCTCTCTATCTTGCTGTATTTCTCTCTCTCCCACACATTCTCTCTATCTTGCTGTGTTTTTCTCTCTCTCTCACACATTACTCTCTATCTTGCTGTATTTCTCTCTCTCTCTCACACACTCTCTCTATCTTGCTGTATTTCTCTCTCTCTCACACACTCTCTCTATCTTGCTGTATTTCTCTCTCTCTCACGCACATTCTCTCTATCTTGCTGTGTTTCTCTCTCTCTCACACACACTCTCTATCTTGCTGTATTTCTCTCTCTCTCTCACACATTCTCTCTATCTTGCTGTATTTCTCTCTCTCTCACACATTCTCTCTATCTTGCTGTATTTCTCTCTCTCTCACGCACATTTCTCTCTATCTTGCTGTATTCCTCTCTCTCACACACTATTCTCTCTATCTTGCTGTATCTTTTCTCTCTCACACACATTCTGTCTTGCTGTATTTCTTTCTCTCGCACATTCTCTCTATCTTGCTGTATTTCTCTCTCCCACACATTCTCTCATTCTTGCTGTATTTTCCTCTCTCACGCACATTCTCTCTATCTTGCTGTATCTTTCTCTCTCACACTCATTCTATCTTGCTGTATTTCTCTCTCTCACACTTTCTCTCTATCTTGCTGTATCACTCTCTCTCACACTCATTCTGTCTTGCTGCATTTCTCTCTCACACACTCAATCTCTCTATCTTGCTGTTTCACTCTCTCTCACACTTATTCTCTCTAACTTGCTGTATTTTTCTCTCTCACACACATTCTCTCCATCTTACTTTATTTCTCTCTCTCTCAAATTCTCACTATCATGCTGTATTTCTCTCTCACATTCTCTCTACCTTTCGGTATCTTTCTCTCTCACACTCATTCTCTCTATCTTGCTGTATCAGTCTCTCTCACATTCATTCTCTCTATCTTGCTGTATCAGTCTCTCTCACACTTATTCTCTCTATCTTGTTGTATCAGTCTCTCTCACACACATTCTCTCTATCTTGCTGTCTCTCTCTCTCACACACATTCTCTCTATCTTGCTGTATTTCTCTCTCTCACACACATTCTCTCTATCTTGCTGTATTTCTCTCTCTCCTGTGACAGGGAGAAGGGAGAGAGAAACAGCAATTGAAGGAGGAACAAAGAGTGAGAGACGAGGTACTGATTTGGGATTGACGAGATTATCGGGAATAGGCAGGAAAGTGGTGTTAGATCCACAATGACCAGCCCTGATTCAGCAGAGCCGTCCTGATGGACTCAGTGATCTTGCTCAAAATCCTGATGTTGTTATTAATTTGGACGGGAGTCAGGAGGATGTGACACAGAGAGTAGATAGTAGACACAATATCGAGATAAAGAGAGAGTAAACAGGATATGGAATGGGGGAGAGGAAAGAGGCAATGGTAACATTGAGTGGGCAACATGAAATAGAGGGAAGAATAGGGCAGCACTGTAGCACAAGTGATTAGCACTGTGGCTTCACAGCTCCAGGGTCCCAGGTTCGATTCCCCGCTGGGTCACTGTCTGTGCGGAGTCTGCATGTTCTCCCCGTGTCTGTGTGGGTTTCCTCCGGGTGCTCCGGTTTCCTCCCACAGTCCAAAGATGTGCAGGTTAGGTGGATTAGCCATAAAATTGCCCTTAGTGTCCAAAAAGTTAGGAGGGGCTATTCGGTTACGGGGACTGGGTGGAAGTGAGGACTTAAATGGGTCGGTGCAGACTCGATGGGCCGAATGGCCTCCTTCTGCACTGTATGGTCTATGAATGTCCAGGCCCCAGTTCCTCCTGGGAGCTGTGCTCAATGAGTTTAACCTTCTAAAGCTGTGATTGTTGTCTTTAGGAATGGGTGGCAAACAGTTTCAACTGGTGATCACATTGCTGGGAGAGTTTGATCTTCAATCGATGCAGAAAGTCATGCTGGAGGTAAGAAACAATGTTGTGCCAAACTTTTGTCCTAGATTAATCATAGAATTTTGGACACTAAGGGCAATTTTTCATGGCCAATCCACCCAACCTGCACATCTTTGGACTGTGGGAGGAAACCGGAGTACCCGGAGGAAACCCACGTACACGGGGAGGATGTGCAGACTCCACACAGACAGTGACCCAAGCCGGAATCGAACCTGGGACCCTGGAGCTGTGAAGCAATTGTGCTATCCACAATGCTACCGTGCTGCCCTGAAGAAGAATTTAATCTACACTCCATTATTCTACCCTAATCCATGTACCTATCCAATAGCCGCTTGAAGGTCCCTAACGTTTCCGACTCAACTACTTCCACAGGCAGTGCATTCCATGCCCCCACTACTCTCTGGGTAAAGAACCTACCGTATATACTCGCGTGTCATGCGACTTTTGAAGACCTAAATTGTAACCTAAATTTGGGGGGTCGCATGATATGCGAGATACAAAATTCGCGGGTGTTTTACTTGCTGTTTTTTCTGATGGGAAGATGTTCAGCCACTTGACGTTTCCATTTGCGTTGATTGACACAAAATTCCTTCAGCATCATAAATGTGATGCTTCCTTCAAGTGCAGGAAGTAAGTTTGTCATTCTGCTGCCGCCCGGGGTCTAACTTGGTGAGAGTTTGTGGGCGTGGGCCTGCTTTGTGTCAACAGAGGCAGTGGCTGGAGTAAGAGCCTGAGTCTCCTCGCTGATGTGATTTGATGTGTCACTGCTGGACCTTCTGAGGGTTGCTTCGCATAAAGACAGTGATTTGAGTATTTGAACTCAATGATCTAATTGAGTGTTCATGTCACAACATATCAAATATTGTCTGTTCTCCCTTAATGAACTGGCCCAGCCAATGACACATCACCAAAAAAACTCAACAGAACTTCTGTTCCCCTTGAAGTGGTTATTTATTTTACTAGTCACCACCCTCCACAATCGCTACTCTGCTGGGCATTAATTGGCGAATGTGAATTCTGCCACTCTCTTGAACTCAGCTGAGTTCTTTTTCTGTTAGCAGCCACGGAGCTTCTTTAACAAAACAACAACACTTACAGTACAGTTTGTAACCGACCGCTTTTGTTCTAACCCAGGACTCCCACCGTCAGTTATAGAGTCATAGAAAATAGGTTAATGAACGAGAGGACATTAACAACAACAAAAACACAGGCAGCAGAGTACAAGGCTGGAAAGGTATGCGAATGTCATCGTTCGTGACGGTCGCAAGATCAGACAGGAACGAGTTGAATGCAGCAAAATTACTTTTGGCACATGAAGTAACTCATTAAAACGCAGATGGCCTCGGGACCCCCAGCATTCCAGCTTTCAAGGGTAAAACATGACAATTAGGGAAAGGAATTAAAGAAAATACGGCAGGTTTAACCCGCAGCATCCAGCCACGATTTTATTTTAAAGGCAAAGGATAATTTTTCCACCAGTCTCCTTATAAACACTCGTGATAATGATTCTACACCCGTGTGTCACTGACATTGTATTTTAACCACGAGAGCGAAACTCTCTTGTCTCAGCAGTTACCTCGGAGTGGGTCAGACTGAGCACAGTTTACAAACGTTAAGAAGCAGGGGAAATGAAATATAAGCAGGAAAGTATTTTAATGGATGGAGGGGGAATTGGAAACTGTTAATTATTTGGTGACCTTGTATTCGATTTGTTTGAGTCTTTGGGGCATACAATCAAGATTTGCCCCGGGCATCACCAGACCTCTGCACGCCACTGTGTTCAGCCACTTGATGTTTCCATTCAGAAAAACATGAATGGAAACGTCTAGTGGCTGAACATCTTCCCATCAGAATGCTGTGGTCAAAATCTGAAGAGTAGTATTCCTGATCATATGGGTAGTTTATTCAATACATGGCCGTCTTTTTCCGATACAGAATTTGTGGGTGTTTTACTTGCCGTTTTTATGAATGGAAACGTCAAGTGGCAGAACAACGCTAGTAAAGCCAGCTGGAAAGCTGTTCGATTCGCTAACAGCTTTCACAACAGAATCCACTCTGCAGAATCCACAGACAATGATACCATTTGGAAGTTTTAGTTTGGGCATTAATTTCCAAAAATGTGACTCGCATGATACATGAGATATCGCATAAAATCATGTTTTGGGGACGAAGATTTAGGGGTCGCATGATACGCGAGATCGCTTGGCTACAGGGATGGTGCAGGCGGGAGGGATTCAGATTTCTGGATAACTGGGGCTCTTTCTAGGGAAGTTGGGACCTCTATAGACAGCATGGTCTACATCTGAACCTGAGGGGCACCAATATCCTGGGGGGGAGATTTGTTAGTGCTCTTTTAAACTAATTCAGCAGGGGCATGGGAACCTGGATTGTAGTTTTGGGGTACGGGAGATTGAGAGTATAGAGGTCAGGAGCACAGATTTGACTTCGCAGGAGGGTGCCAGTGTTCAGGTAGGTGGTTTGAAGTGTGTCTACTTCAATGCCAGGAGTATACAAAATAAGGTAGGGGAACTGGCAGCATGGGTTGGTACCTGGGACTTCGATGTTGTGGCCATTTTAGAGACATGGATAGAGCAGGGACAGGAATGGTTGTTGCAGGTTCCGGGGTTCAGGTGTTTTAGTAAGCTCAGAGAAGGGGACAAAAGAGGGGGAGGTGTGGCGCTGCTAGTCAAGGACAGTATTACGGTGGCAGAAAGGATGCAAGATGGGGACTCTTCTTCCGAGGTAGTATGGGCTGAGGTTAGAAACAGGAAAGGAGAGGTCATCCTGCTGGGAGTTTTCTATAGGCCACCTAATAGTTCTAGAGATGTAGAGGATAGGATGGTGAAGATGATTCTGGAAAAGAGCGAAAGTAACAGGGTAGTTGTTATGGGAGACTTTAACTTTCCAAATATTGACTGGAAAAGATATAGTTCGAGTACATTAGATGGGTCGTTCTTTGTACAATGTGTGCAGGAGGGTTTCCTGACACAATATGTTGACAGGCCAACAAGAGGTGAGGCCACATTGGATTTGGTTTTGGGTAATGAACCAGGCCAGGTGTTAGATCTGGAGGTAGGTGAACACTTTGGAGACAGTGACCACAATTCGGTGACCTTTACATTAGTGATGGAAAGGGATAAGTATACCCCGCAGGGCAAGAGTTATAGCTGGGGGAAGGGCAATTATGATGCCATTAGACATGACTTAGGATGTGTAGGTTGGAGAAGTAGGCTGCAAGGGTTGGGCACACTGGATATGTGGAGCTTGTTCAAGGAACAGCTATTGCGTGTTCTTGATCAGTACGTACCAGTCAGGTAGGGAGGAAGGGGTTGAGCGAGGGAACCGTGGTTTACCAAAGAAGTGGAATCTCTTGTCAAGAGGAAAAAGGAGGCCTATGTGAAGATGAAGCGTGAAGTTTCAGTTGGGGCGCTTGATAGTTACAGGGAAGCGAGGAAGGATCTAAAGAGAGAGCTAAGACGAGAAAGGAGGGGACATGAGAAGTCTTTGGCAGGTAGGATCAAGGAAAACCCAAAAGCTTTCTATAGGTATGTCGGGAATAAAAGAATGACTAGGGTAAGAGTAGAGCCAGTCAAGGACAGTGGTGGGAAGTTGTGTGTGGAGGCTGAGGAGATAAGCGAGATACTAAATGAATACTTTTCATCAGTATTCACTCAGGAAAAAGATAATGTTGTGGAGGAGAATGCTGAGATGCAGGCTATTAGAATAGATGGCATTGAGGTGCGTAGGGAAGAAGTGTTGGCAATTCTGGACAAGGTGAAAATAGATAAGTCCCCGGGGCCGGATGGGATTTATCCTAGGATTCTCTGGGAAGCCAGGGAAGAGATTGCTGAGCCTTTGGCTTTGATTTTTATGTCATCATTGGCTACAGGATTAGTGCCAGAGGACTGGAGGATAGCAAATGTGGTCCCTTTGTTCAAGAAGGGGAGTAGAGATAACCCCGGTAAATATAGGCCGGTGAGCCTAATGTCTGTTGTGGGTAAAGTCTTGGAGAGGATTATAAAAGATATGATTTATAATCATCTAGATAGGAATAATATGATTAGGGATAGTCAGCATGGTTTTGTGAAGGGGAGGTCATGCCTCACAAACCTTATCGAGTTATTTGAGAAGGTGACTGAACAGGTAGACGAGGGTAGAGCAGTTGATGTGGTGTATATGGATTTCAGTAAAGCGTTTGATAAGGTTCCCCACGGTCGGCCATTGCAGAAAATACGGAGGCTGGGGATTGAGGGTGATTTAGAGATGTGGATCAGAAATTGGCTAGTTGAAAGAAGACAGAGGGTGGTGGTTGATGGGAAATGTTCAGAATGGAGTTCAGTTACGAGTGGCGTACCACAAGGATCTGTTCTGGGGCCGTTGCTGTTTGTCATTTTTGTAAATGACCTAGAGGAGGGCGCAGAAGGATGGGTGAGTAAATTTGCAGATGACACTAAAGTTGGTGGAGTTGTAGACAGTGCGGAAGGATGTTGCAGGTTACAGAGGGACATACATAAGCTGCAGATCTGGGCTGAGAGGTGGCAAATGGAGTTTAATGTGGAGAAGTGTGAGGTGATTCACTTTGGAAAGAATAACAGGAATGCGGAATATTTGGCTAATGGTAAAATTCTTGGTAGTGTGGAATAGCAGAGGGATCTCGGTGTCCATGTACATAGATCCCTGAAAGTTGCCACCCAGGTTGATAGGGTTGTGAAGAAGGCCTATGGTGTGTTGGCCTTTATTGGTAGAGGGATTGAGTTCCGGTGTTGTATTTTATATTTTCCCCGCGTCTTGACTGTGATAGAGAAATTCAAACAGCATTCATTAGATAAGCAAAACTGAACTTTATTCACTAATTAGAACTGCTAGCAGAAAATGGCTGATACTTGGAGTCGGAAGGCAGTCAATTACAAACTGCGGAGTCCGTCCCAAGTCTGCGCTAGTACAGAAAAAGAAGGCGGTTCTTATACATTATAGGATCAAGATAACATGAATACAGCTTGGTCAGGAATTTGATTGAAAGTAAAACATAAGTAATAATCGTTACAATGGCGTCACCTTCTGACCTTTAGGGGACTTGAGTTTCATATCATTTTCTTGTCTTTGTTTTAAGAAAGGGAAGAAGTTGTTTACATACAGAAAGAGACAGTTGTTCAGCTTGTTATGTATAAAGACTACTTCTAGCTCCAAGCCTTATCTAGACTCTCAGAGTCACCCAGTTCCCAAGACATGCTGACCTCGGCTGTCTCTGTATTCTGGGCCTTAGGTTATATGAAAATCAGTTTAAATTCACTTGTACCAAGAAGACTTGACTAGTTTTCCCATCATGCCATTATTTGCTTCACACAATACTACACTCCCCCCTTTTGTCATATCATGACAACTAGCTAAATAGGTATATCCATGATTCGTTTGAAAATGCATTTACACAAGCAGGAAAGCAATCCTATCCCTAATAGCATTAGTAGAAGTAGAAAAAAGGCCTTAAAGATCCAATCAAATAATCCATGACCCAATCACCCTAGCCAACCCGGCGGGTTATAGTCGTGAAATTCGCTGCCAATTTCCTGAATTTGAGCAGCCTGTTTCCTAATATGGTCGGCCAGGTTTGTGATATTTTCAGAGCCATCTGGAATGTAAGTACAGCACTCTTGGCCTATGATAGCACACGTTCCTCCCTGCAAGGCTAACAGATAATCCAAAGCCAGTCGATTTTGTAATGCCACGGTCCGGACAGCCACTAGCTCAGCTGAGACCTCGGCCAGTGCCTGTCTAGTGTCCCTGGCTTCTGTTGCCATTACGTTTGCCAGATGTTCCAATGCTGAGGCCATGTAGATCAGTTCGTTCATGCCTTGCCCGTTCCGTTTTAGAAATTGTTCTTTTTGCTCGCGAGGGGGAGTGCTTAAGGGTGCTTAAGGGTGGGTCGATGATGCATTTGGGGTATGACATATCCCAAAAAGCAGGACCCTGTCCAATCAATGGGGAGCCACGGATATGCTTTAGTGCCGCATATGAAATAGGTTCCATTGTAGGCTGTAAAATCATCAGCTGATGTTATCCAGGGGATTGTATTGGTAGGTTGCACCTACTTTGCCCCATTAACTTTCCTTTCCCTGATTTATTAAAACATATGGAACCTTGAACATTATATGAGTGGACAGTGAGGGAGGGTGGAGTTAAGGCATGATTATAGGTAGGTTGATACGAAGCTGAAAATTTAGTCATGTCATAGCCAGCAGATCTCCATATTTTCATATTCCCCCTCTATCTCCCCTGATGCCTGTTTGATTTTGTTGTTAAATCCATTGAACTGTCTCTGCGGTATGAAAGGGGAGGGATTGGAGAGGTATTCCTTCCCTTGAATGGACAGGAATGTGGGTGCAAACCCAACACTTGCTAATATTCAATTTTTCGGCGTAAAGATATGACATATGTAAATAGGTATTGGAAGGCAGGTCTCGTTTAGTTCGTTTTTTTACTACCGAGTGGCCATTGAGGCTAAATAGTCCAGAAAGTCCAAAAATTATACTGAAGATCTTCATCCTGTGTTCTCGTCTGGATTGGAGACTATCTTCTTGCAATGATGATGGTGCAGTGTGCCAATGTGGACAAATGGGCGTTTAAAATATTCTAAAGTGCCTGCGGGTAGGGTTTGACTATCATTAAGGAAAAGATCAGCTTGTCCTCGTAGTGCAGCTGCCAGAAATCCCAAGGACTTGGCACTGTAGCCTTCGTTGACAGAAAGGGTCATGTGGGGTGACACAAGTCTCGACTGACGTCATAGGCTGTGGGGTAAATCGACAAGAAAGGCAGACCCTTCTTTTGTCTTGGTAAATGCTCTCCAAATCGGGCGAGGTTACTGTATGATCGTAGCAAAGAGTGACATGTGGATAGGTAGATATAGGACAGATGTCAGAGGCAGTTTCTTTACTCAGAGAGTAGTAGGGGTGTGGAACGCCCTGCCTGCAACAGTAGTAGACTCGCCAACTTTAAGGGCATTTAAGTAGTTACTGGATAGACATATGGATGAAAATGGAATAGTGTAGGTCAGATAGGCTTCAGGTGGTTTCACAGGTCGGCGCAACATCGAGGGCCGAAGGGCCCGTACTGCGCTGTAATGTTCTATGTTCTATTGAGAGGGAGACAGAGGACAGACAGATTGAGGCAGCAACAGAGATGGATAGAGGGAGTGAGAGAGTGATGGAAAGGGACAGGGAGAGAAAGAGAGCGAGGGAAAGTTACAGAGAAAGTGGGAGAGAGAGAGTGGGGAAAGATACAGAGACAGAGAGAGAGAGAGAGAGAGAGCAAGGGAAAGATAAAGAGACAGAGAGAGAGGGAAGGAAAGATGCAGAGACAGAGAGAGAGAACGAGGAAAAGATAAAGAGACAGAGAGAGAGGGAGAGGGAAAGATACAGAGACAGAGAGAGAGAAAGATAAAGAGACAGAGAGAGGGAACGAGGGAAAGATACAGAGACAGAGAGAGGGAACGAGGGAAAGATACAGAGACAGAGAGAGAGAGAGAAAGATGCAGAGACAGAGAGAGAGAGAAATGGAAAGATGCAGAGACAGAGAGAGAGAGAGATGGAAAGGTACAGAGACAGAGAGAGAGAGGGAAAGATGCAGAGAGAGAGAGAGATGGAAAGGTACAGAGACAGAGAGAGAGAGGGAAAGATACAGAGACAGAGAGAGGGAACGAGGGAAAGATACAGAGACAGAGAGGTGATCTCGGGTCAGCAGTGCAATGTGAGAGGAAGCTTTTCTAACACAGTATGTAGATTGTCCGACCAGAGGGGAGGCCATATTGGATTTAGTACTTGGTAATGAACCAGGGTAGGTGATAGATTTGTTAGTGGGGGAGCATTTTGGAGATAGTGACCACAATTCTGTGACTTTCACTTTAGTTATAGAGAGGGATAGGTGCGTGCAACAGGGCAAGGTTTACAATTGGGGGAAGGGTAAATACAATGCTGTCAGACAAGAATTGAAGTGCAGAAATTGGGAACATAGAATGTCAGAGAATGCCATAAGTGAAATGTGGAACTTGTTCAAGGAACAGGTACTGCGTGTCTTTGATATGTATGTCCCTGTCAGGCAGGGAAGAGATGGTCGAGTGAGGGAACCATGGTTGACAAGAGAGGTTGAATGTCTTGTTAAGAGGAAGAAGGAGACTTATGTAAGGCTGAAGAAACAAGGTTCAGACAGGGCACTGGAGGGATACAAGATAGCCAGGAGGGAACTGAAGAAAGGGATTAGGAGAGCTAAGAGAGGGCATGAAAAATCTTTGGCAGGTAGGATCAAGGAAAACCCCAAGGCCTTTTACACATATGTGAGAAATATGAGAATGACTAGAGCGAGGGTAGGTCCGATCAAGGACAGTAGCGGGAGATTGTGTATTGAGTCTGAAGAGATAGGAGAGGTCTTGAACAAGTATTTTTCTTCAGTATTTACAAACGAGAGGGGCCATATTGTTGGAGAGGACAGGGTGAGACAGACTGATAAGCTCGAGGAGATACTTGTCAGAAAGGAAGATGTGTTGCGCGTTTTGAAAAACTTGAGGATAGACAAGTCCCCCGGGCCTGACGGGATATATCCAAAGATTCTATGGGAAGCAAGAAATGAAATTGCAGAGCTGTTGGCAATGATCTTTTCGTCCTCGCTGTCAACAGGGTTGGTACCAGAGGATTGGAGAATGGCGAATGTCGTGCCCCTGTTCAAAAAAGGGAATAGGGATAACCCTGGGAATTACAGGCCAGTTAGTCTTACTTCGGTGGTAGGCAAAGTAATGGAAAGGGTACTGAGGGATAGGATTTCTGAGCATCTGGAAAGGAACTTCTTGATTAGGGATAGTCAGCACGGATTTGTGAGGGGTAGGTCTTGCCTTACAAGTCTTATTGACTTCTTTGAGGAGGTGACCAAGCATGTGGATGAAGGTAAAGCAGTGGATGTTGTGTACATGGATTTTAGTAAAGCATTTGATAATGTTCCCCATTGTAGGTTCGTGCAGAAGGTAAGGAGGCATGGGATAGTGGGAAATTTGGCCAGTTGTATAACAAACTGGCTAACCGATAGAAGACAGAGAGTGGTGGTGGATGGCAAATATTCAGCCTGGAGCCCAGTTATCAGTGGTGTACCGCAGGGATCAGTTCTGGGTCCTCTGCTGTTTGTGATTTTCAGTAACGACTTGGATGAGGGAGTTGAAGGGCGGGTCAGTAAATTTGCAGATGATACGAAGATTGGTGGAGTTGTGGATAGTGAGGAGGTCTGTTGTTGGCTTCAAAGAGACATAGATAGGATGCAGAGCTGGGCTGAGAAGTGGCAGATGGAGTTTAACCCTGAAAAGTGTGAGGTTGTCCATTTTGGAAGGACAAATATGAATGCGGAATACAGGGTTAACGGTAGGGTTCTTGGCAATGTGGAGGAGCAGAGAGATCTTGGGGTCTATGTTCATAGATCTTTGAAAATTGCCACTCAAGTGGATAGTGCTGTGAAGAAGGCCTACGGTGTGCTAGCGTTCATTAGCAGAGGGATTGAATTTAAGAGTTGTGAGGTGATGATGCAGCTGTACAAAACCTTGGTCAGGCCACATTTGGAGTACTGTGTGCAGTTCTGGTCGCCTCATTTTAGGAAGGATGTGGAAGCTTTGGGAAAGGTGCAAAGGAGAATTACCAGGATGTTGCCTGGAATGGAGAGTAGGTCACACTCAGGGGCACAATGCTAAATTGCTGGGTTTGAAAGCAGGCCAGCAGCACGGTTCGATTCCGTACCAGCCTCCCTGAACAGGCGCTGGATTGTGGCGACGAGGGGCTTTTCACAGTAACTTTATTTGAAGCCTACTCGTGACAATAAGCATTTTTCATTTCATACGAGGAAAGGTTGAGGGTGCTAGGCCTTTTCTCATTAGAACAGAGAAGGATGAGGGGCGACTTGATAGAGGTTTATAAAATGATTAGGGGAATAGATAGAGTAGACAGTCAGAGACTTTTTCCCCGGGTGGAACACACCATTACAAGAGGACATAAATTTAAGATAAATGGTGGAAGAATAAGAGGGGATGTCAGAGGTAGGTTCTTTACCCAGAGAGTAGTGGGGGCATGGAATGGGCCTGTGAAAGTAGTTAAGTCAGAAACGCTAGGGACCTTCAAGCGGCTATTGGATAGGTACATGGATGAGGGTAGAATAATGGAGTGTAGGTTAACTTCTTAAGGGCAGCATTGTAGCATTGTGGATAGCACAATTGCTTCACAGCTCCAGAGTCCCAAGTTCGATTTCGACTTGGGTCACTGTCTGTGTGGAGTCTGCACATTCTCCCCGTGACTGCGTGGGTTTCCTCCGGGTACTCCGGTTTCCTCCCACAGTCCAAAGATGTGCAGGTTGGGTGGATTGGCCATGAAAAATTGTCCAAAATTCTTTGATTAACCTAGGACAAAAGATCAGCGCAACATTGTGGGCCGAAGGGACTGTTCTGTGCTGTATTTCTCTATCTATCTATCCTTCCTATAATGTGGTGACCAGAACTGCACGCAGTACTCCAGGAGCGGCCGCACCAGAATTATGTACAGCTGCAGCATGACCTTGTGGCTCAGAAACTCAATCCCCCTGCTGATAAAGGCTAGCACACCATATGCCTTCTTAACAGCCCTATTAACCTGGGTGGCAACTTTCAGGGATTTATGTACCTGGATGCCGAGATCTCACTGTTCATCTACACTACAAAGAATCTTGCCATTAGCCCAGTACCCTGCATTCCTGTTACTCCTTCCAAAGTGAACAACCTCACACTTTTCCGCATTAAACTCCATCTGCCACCTCTCAGCCCAGCTCTGCAGCTTATCTATGTCCCTCTCTATCCTATAACATCCTTCAGCACTATCCACCTTCGTGTCATCTGCAAATTTACTACCCCATCCTTCTCTACATCCTCTTCCAGGTCATTTATAAAAATGACAAACAGCAGTGGCCCCAAAACAGATCCTTGCGGTACACCACTAGTAACTGAACTCCAGGATGAACATTTGCCATCAACCACCACCCTCTGTCTTCTTTCAGCTAGCCAATTACTGATCCAAACAGCTAAATCACCTTCAATCCCATACTTCCGTATTTTCTGCAATAGCCTACCGTGGGGAACCTTATCAAACGCCTTACTGAAATCCATATACACCACATCAACCACTTTACCCTCATCCACCTGTTTGGTCACCTTCTCAAAAAACTCAATAAGGTTTTTGAGGCATGACCTACCCTTCACAAAACCGTGTTGACTATCGCTAATCAACTTGATCTTTTCAAGATGATTATAAACCCTATCTCTTATAACTTTTTCCAACATTTTACCCACAACCGAAGTAAGGCTCACAGGTCTATAATTACCAGAGTTGTCTCTACTCCCCTTCTTGAACAAGGGGACAACATTTGCTGTCCTCCAGTCTTCTGGCACTATTCCTTTTTTTTAATGAACAATTTTATTGAGGTAGTTTTTGGCTTTGTAAACAGTTACAGACATCATCAGAAAGGAAGCAAAAAAGGCAAAAATGTGCAAACATCCACGTACTTTCAATACTTCCATCGTAACATATTGCACAAGCCCGCTCCCCTCCCACCGGAACTACCCGCCATATTTTCCCTCCTACTCTACTCTACCCCCCCCCCCTCCCCCCACCCCCCTGCTGACGCTCACTCTCCCGCAAAGAAGTCAATAAATGTTCCGGCACTATTCCTGTCGACAAAGATGACATAAAGATCAAGGACAAAGGCTCTGCAATCTCCTCCCTGGCTTCCCAGAGAATCCTAGGATAAATCCCATCTGGCCCAGTGGACTTATCTATTTTTACATTTTCCAAAATTGCTAACCCCTCCTCCTTGTGAACCTCAATTCCATCCAGCCTGGTCGACTGAACCTGAGTATTCTCCTCGACAACATTGTCTTTCTCCAGTGTAAACACTGACGAAAAATATCCATTTAACGCTTCCCCTATCTCCTCTGATTCCACACACAATCTTCCACTACTATCCTTGATTGGCCCTAATCTTACTCTAGTCATTCTTTTGTTCCTGATATACCTATAGAAAGCCTTAGGGTTTTCCTTGATCCTATCCGCCAACGACTTTTCGTGTCCTCTCCTCACTCTTCTTAACTCTCCCTTTAGGTCCTTCTTGGCTAACTTGTAACTCTCAAGTGCCCTAACTGAGCCTTCATGTCTCATCCTAACATAAGCCTTCTTCCTCTTGACAAGTGCTTCAAATTCCTTAGTAAACCACGGTTCCCTTGCTCGACAATGTCCTCCCTGCCTGACAGGTACATACTTACCTCTCTCGCTATTTCTCACACTCTCCCTCCTGCCATCTCGCTCCCTCTAACCTTCAATGTTTTTCTCTCTCTCTCTCTCTCTCTTACACTTTGTCTCCGTCTGCCCTCTTTTACTTTCTGTTCGGTATCAGAGTAACACCATTGGCTGGTACAATAAAAACTCAGAAATCTATGGAATCGCTACATTGCAGAAGGAGGCCATTCAGCCCATCGAGTCTGCGCCGACCCTCTGAAAGAGCACCTTGCCGAGCCCCACACCCCGCCTGACCCCCATAACCCCACAACACCCCCTAACCGGCAAATCTGTGGGAGGAAACCAGAGCACCCGGAGGAAACCCACGCAGACACGGGGAGAAAGTGTCACCTCCGCCCAGTCACCTGAGGTGGGAATTGAACCCGGGACCCTGGCGCTGTGAGGCAGCAGTGTTAACCACTCAGCCACCGAGCTGCCCACGTGTTAGTGTCACATGTTCCGCAATGACATAATCGGAGCGTTTCACGGGCTTTTGTGGAGTTCACTATTGTGCCCTGTTTGAGCTGCATTTTGTAAACCCCTTCCTCAATGTGATACCAACTCGACGTGTGTCACCTCTGAGACCTTCTCTTTGGGGCTACAAGAAAGAATAAAACACCTTTTCTCTCTCTCTCGCCTCTGCCCCACTCTCTCTCTCTGCCTCCTGTCTGCCCCACTCTCTCTTTCTTTCTGTCTCGTGCCTGTCCCACTCTCTCTTTCTTTCTGTCTCTTGCCTGTCCCACTCTCTCTCTCTCCTCTGCCCCACTCTCTCCCTTTCTTTCTGTCCCACTCTCTCTTTCTGCCTTGTGTATGTCCCACTCAATCCCTGTTTCTTTCTATCCCACTCTCTCTCTCTCTTTCTATCCCACTCTCTCTCTCTCTTTCTATCCCAGTCTCTCTCTCTCTCTCTCTTTCTATCCCACTCTCTCTCTCTCTTTCTATCCCAGTCTCTCTCTCTTTCTACCTCAGTCTCTGTCTCTTTCTATCCCAGTCTCTCTCTCTCTTTCTATCCCAGTCTCTCTCTCCCCCTCTCTCTCTGCCTCATCCTGTCTCCCCCTTTCTCTGTTACTCTCACACCCTCTTCCACACTGTCTCTCACTAAGTTCATTTCTCCCTCTTATCTCTCCATTACACATATTGGCAGCAATTTCCCCCGTTCCTTACATCCTGTCCCGTTCCAGCCAGTGATTGGCAGTGAAGGTGACTTTTTATCCCCAAACTCTACCCCACAATCCCCCCCCCCCCCCCCCCCCCCCCCCACTCACTGCAATACTAACCATGTCTCCTGTCTGTGATGTAGGTGGAGCTGACGCTCAAGGATCAATTCCCGCACCTGAAGCTTCAGTTGAATCTTGGAAAATATTAGCCCTGGGCTGTGGCTTCTCCAGAAGATTGACGGTGATGGATTGTACCAGTGAGCACCTGGTGACCTGTGTGTTTACAGCTTCGCTCAGTAATAGCCCTGCCTTACAGCGTTAAGCAGCGAGCAAAGGGTTAATCGCTCGCTGTGTGTTAATGTTACATTGGGATTTATTCTTCTCCATATTAGGGAATGTGGGAGCTTTTAGTTTTGGCTTTGTGGAATAGGGAAGTATAACCTCCATTTGGAAGTCCTGACCACTGGGCTGTTGGACAGAGACTGACCCCAAATGACCCTTTTTAACCTTCTGCTGAATGAGAGGATTTGATAAAGATCTGTGTCCAGTTGCTGAATTCCGAGATTTGTCAGCACCGAGAATGGGTGTCCTGACAACAGTTAATCCCAACACAATCTCTGGGTAGATATCATCCTTTCCCTCAGGGTTCCTCGAGAATGGTGTTGTTGGCACAGAATAAAATCCAGGATTCTTATTTTCTTCACAGAAACATCTTTCTGTTGAGCAAAGTGAAATATTTGGTAACTGATCCCAGGAGCCCAATGAAACAAGGGAAGGAATCAGCTTTTCTGATATGTGGTGGGTCCAATCAGATCCTCCTTATCTGGAGGAGCGATATTCCTGACGGAGCAGAGAGCAATGTGTTCCCACCTTCACTCATGTCATCAATAGACCCGGTGAAAATGTCCTGTTGGTCACATCTCTGCAGCGTGAAGCTGGGAAACTGCTGGTGTGAGCAAGACATGATCAGGACTAATATCAGGGAAAACTCCTGCAGACACTGAACTCTCAGCCAGTCAGGCAGCGGCTGTGGAGAAAAACCCAGACCATGTTTCAGCTCAATGCTTTAGCTCCTGACCCTGAAACAGTAACTGTGATTCTCTCCACAGTTACTGCCTGACCGGCTCAGCATTTACAGCTCGTTGGTTTTTCTCTTGTTTCTATGACACAATCAGGTCTGTGAGCTTCCCATTAATGGACTTTTACAGACACAAACTTGGGGTCAAAAAGGTCTCGAATGAAGCAGTCGACTGTCCTGAGGATTTGGATTGTGGACAGTTTGTTTCACTGAATATTCAGCTGGGAAGTTTAACATGTCCGAGTCTCTCACCATCACATGTGGGCCGATCGGTTAAGTGGGTGTTTCAATGTTATTGCATGAAGTGTGTGCTCAATAAATCTATAAATGCTCAACCACAATGTGTGAAAGGTGTTTCTTTTGGAGAAATGTACAGATGGTCTGGTTGGGAGTGAAAACCATCCTGGTCCAGATTGAAACTCATTCTGACGCTGAGACTGATGTTTGGCTGGTTTCTCCCGAGTGGGATCTTTCTGTTCCTCTGTCCTCCACCTGCTTCATCTTCCTCTCTTCCACAGCCCACTGTAAACTTAGTGCCCCCAAGCCACCCCCTCGGTGCCCTCTGGTCCCAGCCAACCCATCAGCTGGATGGGCGCACTCCAGCACAGCCAGTGCCACCTTGTTGGCTGGGATGGTGTGTGTGGGGAGTGTAATGTGTACAGGCAGCTACAGCGTGTCAGCCTCCCGAGGGTCAATCACGGACCCGGCGGCTCCTGCACCGTTTCCCATTGGAATCGATTGTGTTCCACCTGGCGCCGGTTCAAACCCCCCACGTCGCTGAATCGGTCCAGGTTCAGCAACAGTTTTGATGTTGTGAAAGTTCCGAATCCTGACCCGGCGTCAGCTCTTAGACTGAGAAACGGGAAATCCAGCCCATAGAATTCCTACGATGCAGAAGGAGGCCATTCAACCCATCGAGTCTGCAGAATCACAGAAAACACAGCACAGAAGGAGGCCATTCAGCCCATCGGGTTTGCACCGACATGAGAAACACCTGAGCTGCCGACCCAATCCCATTTGCCAGCAATTGGCCCATTGCCTTGAATGTTAAGGTGTGTTAACTGCTTATCCAGGTACATTTTAAAGGATGTGAGGCAACCGGCCTCTACACCACCCCCCCCCCCCCCCCCCCCCCCCCCACCACTCCCCGTCCCAGGCAGTGCATTCCAGACCCTCACCCCCCTCTGGGTAAAAATGGTTTATCCTCAAATCCCCCTAAACCTCCCGCCCCTCACCTTGAACTTGTGTCTCCTCATAACTGACCGTCCAACGAAAGGGAATAGCTGCTCCCTATCCACCCTGTCCAACATCCTTTGATGTTGGGATTTTGTCCTCACTCATTCTCCCGTCTTTATGTCCCTTATTTCCAGGTGAAGCTGTCGTTCCAACTCTGCCACCCAAACCAGAGACCACTCTGCCACCCACACCAGAGACCACACTGCCACCCAAACCAGAGACCACCTTGCCACCCAAACCAGAGACCACTCTGCCAGCCAAACCAGAGACCACTCTGCCACCCACACCAGAGACCACTCTGCCACCCACACAGAGACCACTCTGCCACCCACACAAGAGACCACTCTGCCACCCACACCAGAGACCACTCTGCTACCCACACCAGAGACCACTCTGCCACCCAAACCAGAGACCACTCTGCCACCTACACCAGAGCCCACCCTGCCACCCAGACCAGAGACCACTCTGCCACCCACACCAGAGACCACTCTGCCACCCACACCATAGACCACTCTGCCACCCACACCAGAGACCACTCTGCCACCCACAGAAGGATTGGCTGACTGGCAGAAGGCAGAGAATGGGGATAAAGGGGTCTTTTTCAGGATGGCAGTCGGTGACTAATGGTGTTCCGCAGGGGTCAGTATTGGGACAACTATTCACAACATACATTAACGATCTGGAAGGAGGAACTGAGGATATTGGTCATGGAATAGAATCCCGACAGTGCAGAAGGAAGCCATTCTGCCCATCGAGTCCTTACCGATCCCCGACACAGGCCCAATCCCCCACCCTATCTCCACTATCCCACGTCGGGATATTTTAGCATAGCCAAGCCACCAAGCTGTACATCTTTGGATTATGGGAAGAAATCTACGCAGACACGGTAAGAACATGCAAACATCACACACAGTCACCCGAGGTTGGAATAGAACGATGGGTCACTGGCATTGTGAGGTAACAGTGCTAACCACTGTGCTGTCCCACTGTGCCACCGTGGGGCAAAGTTTGTAGATGATTCAAAGATATACAGAAACATAGATACAAAATAGAAGCAGGAGGCCATTCAGCCCTTCGAGCCTGCCCTGCCATTCATGATGATCATCAAGTTCAATACCCTGATCTCGCCTCCCCACCCCCCATATCCCTCGATCCCTTTCGCTCCAAGTGATATATCTTATTCCTTCTTGAAATAACACAATGATTTTGCCTCCCACTTCTGTGGGAGTGAATTCCACAGATTCACCGCTCTCTGGGTGAAGACATTTCTCCTCACCTCAGTCTTGATAGGTTCATCCCTTATCCTCAAACTATGACCCCTAGTTCTGGACTCCCCCACCACATCATAATAAAAAAATTTTTATAAATGTTTTTTATTGAGTTTTCATATTTTATATATGACAAATTACAAATTATTAGAGAGAGAGAAAAAAAAAGGAAAACGCAAAAATTTAACATGAATATTTACAGGTAAGCATCTTCATAACAACAATTGTGGCCGCCCCCTTTAGCCAGCATACATATTTTACATTCCCCAATATGGCCGAGGCACATGTTTATAGGCATTTATTTATAGTTTGGTTTTGGGCCTTGGCTTGCCATCAAACCCCCATACCGAGCCCGTAACCCCCCCCACCCTCCCCCCGGCTACCTTCCCCCGATTCCCGTCCATTTTCCCCTGGTTCTTGGCCACCCGACTATTCTTCCTCATGTACGTTGGCCACAAACAGGTCCCGGAATAGTTGCATGAATGGCTCCCACGTTCTGTGGAAGCCATCGTCCGACCCTCGGATGGCGAATTTGATTTTCTCCATTTGGAGAGATTCCGAGAGGTCGGACAGCCAGTCTGCAGCTCTGGGTGGTGCTGCTGACCGCCAGCCAAACAGGATTCTATGGCGGGCAATCAGGGAGGCAAAGGCAAGGGCATCCGCCCTCCTCCCCAGGAATAGATCTGGCTGGTCTGAAACCCCGAAGACCGCCACTATCGGGCATGGCTCCACCCTCACCCCCATCACTTTGGACATAGCCTCGAAGAAGGCTGTCCAGTACTCCACAAGTCTGGGGCAAGACCAGAACATGTGGGCGTGGTTGGCCGGGCCTCTTTGGCACCGCTCACATTTGTCCTCCACCTCCGGGAAGAACCTACTCATACGGTTTCTCGTTAAGTGGGCTCTATGTACCACTTTTAGTTGCGTCAGGCTGAGCCTTGCGCACGTGGAGGTGGAGTTGACCCTATGCAGTGCTTCGCTCCAGAGTCCCCACCCTATCTCCATCCCCAGGTCGTCCTCCCATTTCCTTCTTGTTGCGTCCAGTACGTTGTCGTCCCTATCTACCAGTCGGTCATACATGTCACTACAGTTCCCTTTCTCTAGGATACTTGCGTCCAGTAGGTCTTCCAGTAGTGTCTGTCGTGGCGGTTGTGGGTACGTCCTTGTCTCCTTTCGTAGGAAGTTTTTGAGCTGCAGGTACCGTAGCTCGTTCCCCCCAGCTAGCTGAAATTTCTCTGTCAGTTCGTCCAGTGTTGCGATCCTGTCGTCCGTGTATAGGTCCCTGACTGTCAGTGTCCCTCCGTCCTGCCTCCACCTTTTGAAGGTGGCGTCAGTCAGTGCTGGTTTGAACCTATGGTTGTTGCAGATGGGAGCCTTGTCCGACATTTTGTACAGGCCAAATTGCTGCCGCAGTTGGTTCCAGGATTGGAGGGTGGCTGTCACCACTGGGCTGGTGGAGTGTTTTTTGGGTGGGGATGGGAGTGCTGCCGTGGCGAGGGCCCGGAGGGAGGTTCCCATGCAGGAGGCCTCCTCCGCACGCACCCACTCGGCTTCTGGCTCCTGGATCCATCCCCTTACTCGCTCGGCTGTTGCCGCCCAGTGGTAGAATTGTAGATTCGGGAGGGCTAGCCCCCCCCTGGATTTTGTTTTTTGTATGACCTTCTTTGGGATCCTAGCATTTTTACCCCCCCCATACGAACGCCATGATATATTTGTCCAGCGCTTTGAAAAAGGCCTTGGGGATGTAGATCGGAATGGATCTAAACAGGAAGAGGAACCTGGGCAGTACGTTCATTTTGATCGTCTGGACTCTCCCCGCGAGGGAGAGCGGGAGTGTGTTCCATCTTTGCAGGTCCTTTTTAACTTCCTCCGTCAGGCTGGTGAGGTTCCATTTGTGGACCCCTTTCCAGTCATGGGCTATTTGGATCCCCCGGTAGCGGAATTTATTTCGGGCTTGTTTGAACGGCAGCCCCTTTAGTGCTGCCCCCCCCCCCCCCCCCCCCCCCCCTGCGGGTGTACTGGGAAGATCTCGCTTTTGCTCATGTTGAGTTTGTAGCCCGAGAAGGCTCCAAACTCTTTCAGGAGCGCGATGATTCCGTCCATGCTGCTTTGTGGGTCCGAGATATAGAGGAGCAGATCATCTGCATAGAGTGAGACTCTGTGCTCTCTACCTCCCCTTCGGATCCCCCTCCAATTTTTTGCTGCCCTGAGCGCGATTGCTAGCAGTTCGATTGCTAGTGCGAACAGCAGCGGGGACAGTGGGCATCCTTGTCTGGTGCCCCTGTGCAGCTGGAAGTATTGGGAGTTGGTATTGTTGGTCCGTACACTCGCCATGGGAGCGTTGTATAGGAGCTTTACCCAAGCGGTGAACCCTGTTCCAAGCCCGAACCGCTCCAGTACCTCTATGAGGTATTTCCATTCGACTCTGTCGAAGGCCTTTTCTGCGTCCAGGGAGACGATCACCTCTTGTGTTCTCTCCCCGGAGGGGGTCATTATCACGTTCAGCAGGCGCCTGATGTTCGCGGTAAGCTGTCTACCTTTGACGAAGCCCGTCTGGTCCTCTGTGACCACCTCAGGTACACAGTCTTCTAGCCTTTTGGCTAGGATTTTGGCCAGTATTTTGGCGTCTGCGTTCAGCAGAGATATGGGTCTGTATGACCCACATTCCGTTGGGTCTTTGTCTTTCTTAGGTATCAGCGAGATTGAGGCCTGTGCTAACGTGGGTGGCAGTGTGCCCCTAGCTAGTGAGTCTGTGAACATCTCCCGCAGGTGCGGGGCCAGTGCTGTCGCGAATTTTTTGTAGAAGTCCACCGGGAATCCGTCCGGTCCCGGCGCCTTCCCCGTCTGCATGGAGCTAATGCTCTCCATGATCTCTCCCAGTGCTAGTGGTGCTTCCAGATCCCGTTTTCTGCCCTCTCCCACGACTGGTATGTCCAGTCCATCAAGAAACCGGTTCATCCCAGCCTTCCCCGTTGGGGGCTCTGAGGTGTACAGCTCTTGGTAGAAGGCCTTGAGGTTTCGTTAATCCTCTCTGGTTCTGTTTCCCACGTGCCTCTGGTAGACATCATAATAAAATAACAATAATATAATCATCAATTATTGTCACGAGTAGGATTCAATGAAGTTCCTGTGAAAAGCCCCTAGTTGCCACATTCCGGCGTCTGTTCGGGGAGGCTGGTCCTGGAATTGAACCCGCGCTGCTGGCATTGTTCTGTATTACAGGCCAGCGATTTAGCCCACTGGTCATTGGGAACATATCTTTCTGAATCTACCCTGTCTAATCCTGTTAGAATTTCTAAGTTTCTATAAGATCCCCTCTCACTCATATGAACTCCACTAAATATAATCCTACTTGACTTCGTCTATCCTCGTTTGACAGTCCCGCCATCCCAGGAATCAGTCTGGTAAACCTGTGTTGCACTCCCGCTATCGCAAGAACATCCTTCCTCAGATGAGGAGACCAAAACTGCACACAATGCTCCAGTATGGCCTCACCAATGCCCTATTCAATTGTAGGATTCCTGTATTAAAATGCACACCGTTTGCCTTCTTTACTGCCTGCTGTACCTGTACGCTTACTTTCAGCGACTGATGCATGAGGATACCAAGGTCTCATTGAGTATCCACCTCTCACAATTTACACCCAAATCATAATCTGCCTTGCCATTTTTGGGACTAAAGTGGATAACCATATGTGGAGGGACAGATAGTGTTGAGGAACCGGGGAAGTGGAGGATAAACGTCGACAGGTAATTGTTAGGATATTGTTGTATCATTATTGTCTGCCCTGTGTTCCCCTTTTTATCCCCGCCCTGCTGCCTGCTTTGATCTACAGTATTCTGGTTAGCTGCTACAACAATACTGCACCCTTTGGGATTTCCATTTAGATTACAGTCTTTGGACACCGGAACACCCCAGTCCTCATGGGCCAGACCAAGACGTCCCCTTTAGGTTCTGTGACAGAGCCTGTGTACTTGCAGGCACGGAGATGGGTTGAAGTGTGTCTACTTCAACACAAGAAGCATCAGGAATAAGTTGGGTGAACTTAAGGCATGGATCGGTACTTGGGACTACGGTGTGGAGGCCATCACGGAAACTTGGATAGAAGAGGGGGAGAAATGGTTGTTGGAGGTTCCTGGCTATAGATGTTTCAATAAGATTAGGGAGGGTGGTAAAAGAGGTGGGGTTGCATTGTTAATTAGAGATAGTATAACAGCTGCAGAAAGGCAGTTCGAGGAGGATCTGCCGACTGAGGTAATATGGATTGAAGTCAGAAATAGAAAAGGAGCAGTCACCTTGTTGGGGGGTTTCTATAGGCCCCCAAATAGCAGCAGAGATGTGGAGGAACAGATTGGGAAACAGATTTTGGATTTTGCAGAAGTCACAGGGTAGTAGTCTTGGGTGACTTCAACTTCCCAAATATTGAGTGGAAACTCTTTAGATCAAATAGTTTGGATGGGGTGGTGTTTGTACAGTGTGTCCAGGAAGCTTTTCTAACACAGTATGTAGATTGTCCGACCAGAGGGGAGGCCATATTGGATTTGGTACTTGGTAATGAACCAGGGCAGGTGATAGATTTATTAGTGGGGTAATATTTTGGAGATAGTGACCACAATTCTGTGTCTTTCACTTTAGTAATGGAGAGGGATAGGTGCGTGCAACAGGGAAGGTTTACAATTGGGGGAAGGGTAAATACGATGCTGTCAGATAAGAATTGAAGTGCATAAGTTGGGAACATAGACTGTCAGGGAAGGACACATTTTAGAACAAAGAACAAAGAAAATTACAGCACAGGAACAGGCCCTTCGTCCCTCCCAGCCTGCGCCGCTCCAGATCATTTATCTAAACCTGTCTCCTATGTTTCAAGGTCTACTTCCCTCTGTTCCCGCCCATTCATATACCTGTCTAGATGCTTCTTAAATGATGCTATCGTGCCCGACTCGACCACCCCCACTGGCAAAGCGTTCCAGGCACCCACCACCCTCTGCATAAAAAACTTTCCACGCACATCTCCCTTAAACTTTTCCCCTCTCACCTTGAAATCACCTTGAAGATCCAATTCAAGAGCAAACTCTCCGGTAAATGAAAAAGCCCTGGGGAAAATTGGTGTACAGAGAGATCTGGGTGTTCAGGTCCATTGTACCCTGAAGGTGGCTGTTTAGGTTGATAGAGTGGTCAAGAAGGCATACGGCATGCTTTCCTTCATCAGAAGGGATATTGAGTACAAGAGTTGGCAGGTCATGTTACAGTTGTATCGGACTTTGGATCAGCCACATTTGGAATACTGCGTACAGTTCTGGTCGCTACATTACCAAAAGGATGTGGATGCTTTGGAGAAGGTGGAGAGGAGGTTCACCAGGATGTTGCCTGGTATGGAGGCTGCTAGCTATGAAGAAAGGTTGAGTAGATTAGGATTATTTTCATTAGAAAGACGGAGGTTGAGGGGGGACCACATTGAGGTACAAAATCATGAGATATCTCGACAGGGTGGAGAGCAAGAAGCTTAGAATTCATAGGAATAGGAATCATAGAATTTACAGTGCAGAAGGAGGTCTTTGGCCCATCGAGTCTGCACTGGCTCTTGGAAAGAGCACCCTACCCAAGCCCCCCATCCATCCTATCCCCATTACCCAGTAACCCCACCCAACACTAAGGGCAATTTTGAACACTAAGGACAATTTATCATGGCCAGTGCAGCTAACCTGCACATCTTTGGACTGTGGGAGGAAACCGGAGCACCCGGAGGAAACCCACGCAGACACGGGGAGAACATGCAGACTCCGCACAGACAGCGACCCAAGCCGGAATCGGATCTGGGACCCTGGAGCTGTGAAGCAATTGTGCTATCCACAATGTTACAGTGCGGCCCTAGTGGGTGTAGTGTACATGGATTTTAGTTCGGCATTTGATTAGATTCCCCATGGTCGGCTTATGCAGAAAGTAAGGAGGCATGGGATAGTGGGGAATTTAGGGAAGTTGGATAACGAACTGGCTAACCATTAGAAGTCAGAGAGTGGTGGTGGATGGCAAATACTCAGCCTGGAGCCCAGTTACCAGTGGCGTACCACAGGGATCAGTTCTGGGTCCTCTGCCGTTTGTGATTTTCATTAATGACTTGGATGAGGGAGTTGAAGGGTGGGTCAGTAAATTTACAGATGATACGAAGATTGGTGGAGTTGTGGATAGTGAGGAGGGCTGTTGTCGGCTGCAAAGAGACATAGATAGGATGCAGAGTTGGGCTGAGAAGTGGCAGGTGGAGTTTAATCCTGAAAAGTGTGAGGTTTTCCATTTTGGAAGGACAAATATGAATGCGGAATACAGGGTTAACGATAGGGTTCTTGACAATGTGGAGGAGCAGAGAGATCTTGGGGTCTATGTTCATAGATCTTTGAAAGTTGCCACTCAAGTTGACAGAGCTGTGCAGAAGGCCTATGGGGTGCTAGCTTCGTTAGCAGAAGATTTAAGTGCCGTGAGGTGATGATGCAACTGTACAAAACCTTGGAAGGGCCACATTTGGAGTACTGTGTGCAGTTCTGGTCGCCTCATTTTAGGAAGGATGTGGAAGCTTTGGAAAAGGTGCAAAGGAGATTCAGGTTGGTGCAATTCTGTCCTTCTACCACCAGATGGGGTTTTACCCAAGAGTTCCAGATTGGTGCACTTCCACCCATCTACCACCAGATGGAGCGAGACACTAGGATGTTGCCTGGAATGTAGAGTAGGTCTTACGAGGAAAGGTTGAGGGTGCTAGGCCTTTTCTCATTAGAACAGAGAAGGATGAGGGGCGACTATGTAGAGGTTTATAAGATGATCAGGGGAATAGATAGAATAGACAGTCAGAGACTTTTTCCCCGGGTGGAACAAACCATTACAAGGGAACATAAATTTAAGGTGAATGGTGGAAGATATAGGGGGGATGTCAGAGGTAGGATCTTTACCCAGAGAGTAGTGGGGCATGGAATGCACTGCCTGTGGAAGTAGTTGAGTCGGAAACATTAGGGACCTTCAAGCGGCTATTGGATAGGTACATGGATTACGGTAGCATGATGGGTGGAGTTTGATTTGTTCTTAATATAGGACAGAAGTTCGGCACAACATAGTGGGCTGTTCACGTGTGCTTTTTGTGTTGGGAAATCGGCAAACAACTGTAGAGTCAGTCCAGAGCCGGCGTAGTTGGGAGAGCCGATCCGCGGGCAGGGGGAGATTTTGTCAGGGGCTGGGGGGCACCGTTGACCTGAACAACCTGATTCTAGCTCCATCTGGTGGTAGATGGGTGGAATTGCACCGACCTGGAACTCTTGGGTAAAACACCATCTGGTGGTAGAAGGACAGAATTGCACCAACCTGAACCTCAAGTAAATCTATTCCGAGAGGCAGCAGCAACGGCAGCATTAACTCCACTCAACCTTTTCCCTTTAATCCCCATTTTTAAATCCTCCCAAACCCTGACCTCTTGTGGCTGTCTGGGTGGAGGGTATTGGGATTAGGTAGAATAGAGGCATTTTCTAAATGGGGAAGGTTTCCGGAAATCTGAAACACAAAAGGGTTTCGGAATCCTAATTCAGCAGTGTCTCTGCAGGTTCAGTGCAGAACCAGCTCTCTGCAGCGGTACAACTGAGTCACCCTTGGTGATGGACATTGAAGTCCCCCCACCCAGAGCACATTCTGCACCCTCGCCACCCTCAGTGCTTCCTCCAAGTGGGGCTCAGCAGCAGAATTGATTTCTCAGCTGATGGTGGCTGGTATGTAGTTATCAGCAGGAGGTTTCCTTGCCCATGTTTGCCCTGAAGGCGGGAGACTTCATGGGATCCAATGTTGAGGATGCAGAGAGAGAAACTACCCCAGTGTCTGTGAATTCAGCCTTGGGAGGGGAATGGCACTGGCTGATTCAGCGTTTGGCTCAGCAATAATTGCCTTTGAACTGAAGACTATTTCAGAGCCCCCCCCCCCCCCTCCCTCCCCCTCCCCCTCTCCCGGTACAACACCGGGGCGATTCCTCATCCAAGATTTCTGTCTCAATATTATCTTTGTTGCGAGTTATGTAAAGCCACATTTAAATGTATCTCACTGATCACCTGTTGCCTCATTTTGAAATATGTGCCCAGAAACTTTAGGCAATTCTGGATTCAGAACTTTTATCCAAGTTTGTCACTCAAGTAGAAGCACAGAAATTAGGTGTCATAATATCCATCCATGTATCTGATGGAGTGCAGACAGGCAGTGATTGACACACAGGATGACCAGTGAGCACACAGAATACAGCAGCCAATCACCAGACAGGACACGGCCACTATAAAGCCAGAGGGCACCAGGTTTCCCGCTCTCTCGGGATCCAGCCTCTGAGGCAGTCAGAGCCCGTGAGCAGCAGCTAATACAAACACCATGTGGTAGACAGTTAGTCTGGTCAGGCTAGCCTCAGGTCTCCAGTCAAGTCAGTATAGTGTCAACCCACAGTTAAGCATGTAATATAGTTAGATGTTAAATAAAATTGTGTTGCATCTCGTCAAGTTGGAAGCCTTCTCCCTCTACACTGCATCAAGTGCAGTCAACATAGAACATAGAACATTACAGCGCAGTACGGGCCCTTCGGCCCTCGATGTTGCGCCGACCTGTGAAACCATCTGAAGCCCATCTGACATACACTATTCCATTTTCATCCATATGTCTATCCAGTGACCACTTAAATGCCCTTAAAGTTGGCGAGTCTACTACTGTTGCAGGCAGGGCGTTCCACACCCCTACTACTCTCTGAGTAAAGAAACTGCCTCTGACATCTGTCCTATATCTACCACCCCTCAATTTAAAGCTATGTCCCCTCGTGTTGGTCATCACCATCCGAGGAAAGAAACTCTCACTGTCCACCCTATCTAACCCTCTGACTATCTTATATGTCTCTATTAAGTCACCTCTCAGCCTTCTCCTCTCTAACGAAAACAACCTCAAGTCCCTGAGCCTTTCCTCGTAAGACCTTCCCTCCATACCAGGCAACATCCTAGTAAATCTCCTCTGAACCCTTTCCAAAGCTTCCACATCCTTCATATAATGTGGTGACCAGAACTGCACGCAGTACTCCAGGAGCGGCCGCACCAGAGTTATGTACAGCTGCAGCATGACCTTGTGGCTCCGAAACTCAATCCCCCTACTGATAAAGGCTAGCACACGATATGCCTTCTTAACAGCCCTATTAACCTGGGTGGCAACTTTCAGGGATTTATGTACCTGGATGCCGAGATCTCTCTGTTCATCTACACTACCAAGAATCTTGTCATTAGCCCAGTACTCTGCATTCCTGTTAGTCCTTCCAAAGTGAACCACCTCACACTTTTCCGCATTAAACTCCATCTGCCACCTCTCAGCCCAGCTCTGCAGCTTATTTATGTACCTCTGTATCCTATAACATCCTTCAGAACTATCCACAACTCCACCGACCTTTGTGTCATCTGCAAATTTACTAATCCATCCTTCTTACCCTCTTCCAGGTCATTTATAAAAATGACAAACACCAGTGGCCCGAAAACAGATCCTTGCGGTACACCACTAGTAACTGAACTCCAGGATGAACATTTGCCATCAACCACCACCCTCTGTCTTCTTTCAGCTAGCCAATTACTGATCCAAACCACTAAATCACCTTCAATCCCACACTTCCTTATTTTCTGCAATAGCCTACCGTGGGGAACCTTATCAAACGCCTTACTGAAATCCATATACACCACATCAACCGCTTTACCCTCATCCACCTGTTGGTCACCTTCTCAAAAAACTCAATAAGATTTGTGAGGCATGACCTACCCTTCACAAAACCGTGTTGACTATCGCTAATCAACTTGTTCTTTTCAAGGTGATTATAACCCCTATCTCTTATAAGCCAGCTTGCCCAACACATCATGGTACCAGGTCTGGATGCTGAGAATTGACAGACTCGCCTTGAGGTAATCAGCGTTAATCCGCAATCAGCCATCCAGTAACATGGACAACATCTGCCCTCCTCCGCAGCTCCGCATCGCCGGCAACCTCGGTGCAAACTGGAAGGTTTTCAAACAGAAGTTCCAACTCTATCTCGAAGCCACCGACCTCGAGGCCGAATCGGATGCCAGGAAGATCGCACTCTTCCTTTCTACAGCCGGGGACCACGCCATCCACATCTACAACTCCCTTACATTCACTGAAGGCGAAGACAAGACGAAATTTAAAACAGTCTTGCTGAAGTTCGACAGCCACTGCGACATTGAGGTGAATGAGAGCTTTGAACGATACATTTTCCAGCAGAGGCTTCAGGGTAAGGATGAACCTTTTCAGTCCTTGTTGACCCATCTCCGCATCCTCGCGCAGCCATGTAACTATGACTCGGCAACTGATTCCATGATCCGGGATCAAATCGTTTTCGGGGTCCACTCCGATTCACTTCGCCAGCAGCTCCTGAAAGTCAAGCAGCTCACCCTCACCATCTCCATCGAAACGTGCGTTCTCCACGAGCACGCTAACAACCGGTACTCCCACATCAGGGCGGCAGAAACGGCAAAGCTAAACCCCCACGAGGCAGAACGAGTGCAGGCCATCAAACAAATGCAGGGCCTGAGTCATGATGAGAGTGGCCATTTGGCGAACTTTCCCGGACTCCAGCGCATGCGCGCCACGACCGGGGGGACGGCGAGGCCGACGACCAGCCTGCGGAGGTGCGTACGTCATTCGACCGCACTGTGTATGCAGACCCAGCTTACACAACACATCATTAGGTAGAGTTGGTCATTCAAGCCTGAGGTCGCTTCACCAACCCCAATCTGTCCCCACCCAACCCCTAACCTGTCCCCAAATTCCCTACCACCCAAAATCCTTTTGATTCCCTTCTTCAAAGAGTTTAACTTCTTACAGAAGATTATAGGTTTCTCTGAGATCCGTCCTCATTCGAAACAAATCTAATCCTTCCCGACTCACTCATATCAGTCCTGCCATCTCAGCAGTTAGTCTGGTAAACCCTCTTTGCATTCCCTCCATAGCTAGAACATCCTTCCTCTGAGAAGGAGACTAAAACTACACACAATACTCCAGGTGTGCTCTCACAAAGGCCCTGTATAATTTCAGTCAGACATCCCGGCTCCTGTACTCTAACCCTCGCTGTGAAGGCCAACACACCATTCGCCTTCTTTACCACCAACACTCGTTGAACAGTCACTTCTCTCGAGAACATCTCCTCTCCACGACTGATGTTTTCATAGAATTTACAGTGCAGAAGGAGGCCATTCGGCCCATCGAGTCTCCACTAGCTCTTGGAAAGAGCACCCTACCCAAAGTCAACACCTCCATCCTATCCCCATAACCCAGTAACCCCACCCAACACTAAGGGCAATTTATCATGGCCAATCCACCTAACCTGCACATCTTTGGACTGTGGGAGGAAACCGGAGCATCCGGAGGAAACCCACACACACACGGGGAGGATGTGCAGACTCTGCACAGATAGTGACCAAAGCCGGAATCGAACCTGGGACCCTGGAGCTCTGAAGCGATTGTGCTATCCACAATGCTACAGTGCTGCCCTTTGCAGATGTTTTAGAGAGGGTGCAGAGGAGGTTCACCAGGATGTTGCCTGGTATGGAGGGTGCTAGCTATGAAGAAAGGTTGAGTAGATTAGGATTGTTTTCATTGGAAAGACGGAGGTTGAGGGGAGTCCTGATTGAGGTCTACAAAATTATGAGAGGTATGGACAGGGTGGATAGCAACAAGCTTTTTCCAAGAGTGGGGGTGTCAATTATAAGGAGTCACGATTTCAAGGTGAGAGGGGGAAAGTTTAAGGGAGATGTGCGTGGAAAGTTTTTTACGCAGAGGTTGGTGGGTGCCTAGAATGCTTTGCCAGCGGAGGTGGTAGAGGTGGGCACGATAGCGTAAATTAAGATGCATCTGGACAGATATATGAACGGGCGGGGAACAGGGGGAAGTAGATCCTTGGAAAATAGGCAACAGGCTTAGATAAAGGATCTGGATCGGCGCAGGCTGGGAGGGCCGAAGGGCCTGTTCCTGTGCTGTAATTTTCTTTGTTCTTTGTTCAATATCTTCCAGCATTCATCTTAAATTTATGTCCCCTTGTAATGGTTTGTTCCACCTGAGGAAAAAGTATCTGACTGCCTACTCTATCTATTCCCCTGATCATCTTATAAACCTCTACCAAGTCGTCCCTCATCCTTCTCTGTTCTAATGAGAAAAGGCCTAACACCCTCAACCTTTCCTCGTGAGACCTACGCTACATTCCAGGCAACATCCTAGTTGTCTCACTCCATCTGGTGGTAGATGGGTGGAAGTGCACCGATCTGGAACTCTTGGGTAAAGCACCATCTGGTGGTAGAAGGACAGAATTGCACCAACCTGAATCTCCTTTGCACCTTTTCCAAAGCTTCCACATCCTTCCTAAAATGAGGCGACCAGAACTGCAAACAGTACTCCAAATGTGTCCCTTCCAAGGTTTTATACAGTTGCAGCATCACCTCATGGCTCTTAAATCTTCTGCTAACGAAGCTAGCACCCCATAGGCCTTCTGCACAGCTCTGTCAACTTGAGTGGTAACTTTCAAAGATCTATGAACATAGACCCCAAGATCTCTCTGCTCCTGCACATTGCCAAGAACCCTATTGTAAACTCTGTATTCCGCATTCATATTTGTCCTTCCAAAATGGACAACCTCACACTTTTCAGGATTAAACTCCATCTGCCACTTCTCAGCCCAACTCTGCATCCTATCTATGTCTCTTTGCAGCCGACAACAGCCCTCCTCACTATCCACAACTCCACCAATCTTCGTATCATCTGTAAATTCACTGACCCACACTTCAACTCCCTCATCCAAGTCATTAATGAAAATCTCAAACGGCAGAGGACCCAGAACTGATCCCTGCGGTACGCCACTGGTAACTGAGCTCCAAGCTGAGTATTTGCCATCCACCACCACTCTCTGACTTCTATTGGTTAGCCAGTTCATTATCCAACTTCCCTAAATTCCCCACTATCCCATGCCTCCTTACTTTCTGCATAAGCCTACCATGGGGAATCTTATCAAATGCCTCACTAAAATCCATGTACACTACACCCACTAGGGCAGCACTGTAACATTGTGGTTAGCACAATTGCTTCACAGCTCCAAGGTCCCAGGTTCGATTCCCGGCTTGGGTCACTCTCTGTGCGGAGTCTGCATGTTCTCCCCGTGTGTGCGTGGGTTTCCTCCGGGTGCTTCGGTTTCCTCCCACAGTCCAAAGATGTGCAGGTCAGGTGGATTGGCCATGCTAAATTGTCCTTAGTGTCCAAAATTGCCCTTAGTGTTGGGTGGGGTTACTGGGTAATGGGGATAGGATGGAAGGGGGGCTTGGGTAGGGTGCTCTTTCCAAGAACCAGTGCAGACTCGATGGGCCAAATGGCAGCCTTCTGCACTGTAAATTCTATGATTCCTATTCCTATGAATTCTAAGCTTCTTGCTCTCCACCCTGTCGAGATATCTCATGATTTTGTACCTCAATGGAGTCCCCCCCTCAACCTCCGTCTTTCTAATGAAAATAATCCTAATCTACTCAACCTTTCTTCATAGCTAGCAGCCTCCATACCAGGCAACATCCTGGTGAACCTCCTCTCCACCCTCTCCAAAGCATCCACATCCTTTTGGTAATGTGGCGACCAGAAATGTACGCAGTATTCCAAATGTGGCTGATCCAAAGTCCGATACAACTGTAACATGACCTGCCAACTCTTGTACTCAATATCCCTTCTGATGAAGGAAAGCATGCCATATGCCTTCTTGACCACTCTATTGACCTAAACAGCCACCTTCTGGGTACAATGGACCTGAACACCCAGATCTCTCTGTACATCAATTTTACCCAGAGCTTTTTCACTTACCGGCGAGTTTGCTCTTGAATTGGATCTTCTAAAATGTGTCCTTCCGTGACAGTCTATGTTCCCATCTTATGCACTTCAATTCTTGTCTGACAGCATCGTATTTACCCTTCCCCCAATTGTAAACCTTGCCCTGTTGCACGCACCTATCCCTCTCCATTATAGAATTTATTTTTTTATAGAATTTACAGTGCAGAAGGTGGCCATTCGGCCCATTGAGTCTGCACCGGCTCTTGGAAAGAGCACCCTACCCAACAGCACACTATCCCTATCACCCAGTAACCCCACCCAACACTAAGGGCAATTTTGGACACTAAGGGTAATTTAGCATGGCCAATCCACCTAACCTGCACATCTTTGGACTGTGGGAGGAAACCGGAGCACCCGGAGGAAACCCACGCAGACACGCGGAGAACGTGCAGACTCCGCACAGACAGTGACCCAAGCCGGGAATTGAACCTGGGACCCTGGAGCTGTGAAGCAATTGTGCTAACTTTTAATTTTACTAAAGTGAAAGTCACAGAAATGTGGTCACTATCTCCAAAATGTTCCCTCACTAATAAACCTGCCCTGGTTCATTACCAAGTACCAAATCCAATATGGCCTCCCCTCTGGTCGGACAATCTACATACTGTGTTAGAAAAGCTTCCTGGACACACTGCACAAACACCACCCCATCCAAATTATTTGATCTAAAGAGTTTCCACTCAATATTTGGGAAGTTGAAGTCACCCATGACTATGACCCTGTGACTTCTGCAAAAACCAAAATCTGTTTCCCAATCTGTTCCTCCACATCTCTGCTGCTATTGGGGGGCCTATAGAAAACCCCCAACAAGATGATTGCTCCTTTCCTTTTTCTGACTTCAATCCATATTACCTCAGTAGGCCGCTCCCCCTCGAACTGCCTTTCTGCAGCTGTTGTACTATCTCTAATTAACAATGCAACCCCACCTCTTTTACCATCCTCCCTAATCTTATTGAAACATCTATAACCAGGAACCTCCAACAACCATTTCTCCCCCTCTTCTATCCAAGTTTCCGTGATGGCCACCACACCGTAGTCCCAAGTACCGATCCATGCATTAAGTTTGCCCACCTTATTCCTGATGCTTCTTGTGTTGAAGTATACACACTTCAACCCATCGCCGTGCCTGCAAGTACACAGGCTCTGTCACAGAACCTAAAGGGGACGTCTTGGCCTGGTCCATGAGGACAGGGGTGTTCCGGTGTCCAAAGACTGTAATCTAAATGGAAATCCCAAAGGGTGCAGTATTGTTGTAGCAGCTAACCAGAATACCGTAGATCAAAGCAGGCAGCAGGGCGGGGATAAAAAGGGGAACACAGGGCAGACAATAATGATACAACAATATCCTAACAATTGCCTGTGGATGTTTTTCCTCCGCTGCCCTGGTTCCTCAACACTATCTGTCCCTCCACATATGGTTATCCACTTTGGTCCCAAAAATTGGCACGGCAGATTATGATTTGGGTGTAAATTGTGAGAGGTGGATACTCAATGAGACCTTGGTATCCTCATGCATCAGTCGCTGAAAGTAAGCGTACAGGTACAGCAGGCAGTAAAGAAGGCAAACGGTGTGCATTTTAATACAGGAATCCTACAATTGAATAGGGCATTGGTGAGGCCATACTGGAGCATTGTGTGCAGCTTTGGTCTCCTCATCTGAGGAAGGATGTTCTTGCGATAGCGGGAGTGCAACACAGGTTTACCAGACTGATTCCTGGGATGGCGGGACTGTCAAATGAGGAGAGACGAAGTCAAGTAGGATTATATTTAGTGGAGTTAGAAGAGTGAGAGGGGCTCTAATAGAAACTTAGAAATTCTAACAGGATTAGACAGGGTAGATTCAGAAAGATATGTTCCCAATGAACAGTGGGCTAAATCGCTGGCCTGTAATACAGAACAATGCCAGCAGCGCGGGTTCAATTCCAGGACGAGCCTCCCCGAACAGACGCCGGAATGTGGCACCTAGGGGCTTTTCACAGGAACTTCATTGAATCCTACTCGTGACAATAATTGATGATTATATTATTATTTTATTATTATTATTATGTGGTGGGGGAGTCCAGAACTAGGGGTCATAGTTTGAGGATAAGGGATGAACCTTTCAGGACTGAGGTGAGGAGAAATGTCTTCACCCAGAGAGCGGTGAATCTGTGGAATTCACTCCCACAGAAAGTCGCTGAGGCAAAATCATTGTGTTATTTCAAGAAGGAATAAGATATATCACTTGGAGCGAAAGGGATCGAGGGATATGGGGGGTGGGGAGGCGAGATCAGGGTATTGAACTTGATGATCATCATGAATGGCAGGGCAGGCTCGAAGGGCTGAATGGCCTCCTGCTTCTATTTTCTATCTATGTTTCTGTATATCTTTGAATCATCTACAAACTTTGCCCCATGGTGGCACAGTGGGGAAGCACAGTGGTTAGCACTGTTACCTCACAATGCCAGTGACCCATCGTTTGATTCCAACCTCGGGTGACTGTGTGAAGTTTGCATGTTCTTACCGTGTCTGCGTAGATTTCTTCTCATAATCCCATGGCTTGGCCATGCTAAAATATCCCGACGTGGGATAGTGGAGATAGGGTGGGGGATTGGGCCTGTGTAGGGGGTCGGTAAGGACTGGATGGGCAGAATGGCCTCCTTCTGCACTGTCGGGATTCTATTCCATGACCAATATCCTCAGTTCCTCCTTCCAGATCGTTAATGTATGTTGTGAATAGCTGTCCCAATACTGACCCCTGCGGAACACCATCAGTCACCGACTGCCATCCTGAAAAAGACCCCTTTATCCCCACTCTCTGCCTTCTGCCAGTCAGCCAATCCTTTTGTGGGTGGCAGAGTGGTCTATGGTGTAGGTGGCAGAGTGGTCTCTGGTTTGGGTGGCAGAGTGGTCTCTGGTTTGGGTGGCAGAGTGGTCTCTGGTGTGGATGGCAGAGTGGTCTCTGGTGTGGGTGGCAGAGTGGTCTCTGGTGTGGGTGGCAGAGTGGTCTCTGGTGTGGATGGCAGAGTGGTCTCTGGTGTGGGTGGCAGAGTGGTCTCTGGTTTGGGTGGCAGAGTGGTCTCTGGTGTGGATGGCAGAGTGGTCTATGGTGTGGGTGGCAGAGTGGTCTCTGGTGTGGGTGGCAGAGTGGTCTCTGGTGTGGGTGGCAGAGTGGTCTCTGGTATGGGTGGCAGAGTGGTCTCTGGTGTGGGTGGCGGAGTGGTCTCTGGTGTGGGTGGCAGAGTGGTCTCTGGTGTGGGTGGCAGAGTGGTCTCTGGTGTGGGTGGCGGAGTGGTCTCTGGTGTGTGTGGCAGAGTGGTCTCTGGTGTGGGTGGCAGAGTGGTCTCTGGTTTAGGTGGCAGAGTGGTCTCTGGTGTGGGTGGCAGAGTGGTCTCTGGTGTGGGTGGCAGAGTGGTCTCTGGTTTGGGTGGCAGAGTGGTCTCTGGTTTGGGTAGCAGAGTGGTCTCTGGTTTGGGTGGCAGAGTGGTCTCTGGTGTGGGTAGCAGAGTGGTCTCTGGTGTGGGTGGCAAGGTGGTCTCTGGTTTGGGTGGCAAGGTGGTCTCTGGTTTGGGTGGCAGAGTTGGAACGACAGCTTCACCTGGAAATAAGGGACATAAAGACGGGAGAATGAGTGAGGACAAAATCCCAACATCAAAGGATGTTGGACAGGGTGGATAGGGAGCAGCTATTCCCTTTCGTTGGACGGTCAGTTATGAGGAGACACAAGTTCAAGGTGAGGGGCGGGAGGTTTAGGGGAATTTGAGGATAAACCATTTTTACCCAGAGGGGGGTGGTGAGGGTCTGGAATGCACTGCCTGGGAAGGGGAGGAGGGGGGGGGGGGGGGGTGGGGGTGTAGAGGCGGGTTGCCTCACATCCTTTAAAATGTACCTGGATAAGCAGTTAACACGTCTTAACATTCAAGGCAATGGGCCAATTGCTGGCAAATGGGATTGGGTCGGCAGCTCAGGTGTTTCTCATGTCGGTGCAGACTCGATGGGCTGAATGGCCTCCTTCTGTGCTGTATTACTCTGTGATTCTGCAGACTCGATGGGCCGAATGGCCTCCTGTGCTGTATTATTCTGTGATTCTGCAGACTCAATGGGCTGAATGGCCTCCTTCTGCATCGTAGGAATTCTATGGGCTGGATTTCCCGTTTCTCAGTCTAAGAGCTGACGCCGGGTCAGGATTCGGAACATTCACAACATCAAAACTGTTGCTGAACCCGGACCGATTCAGCGACCGTGGAGGGTTTGAACCGGCGCCAGGTGGAACACAATCGATTCCAATGGGAAACGGTGCAGGAGCCGCCGGGTCCGTGATTGACCCTCGGGAGGCTGACACGCTGCAGCTGCCTGTACACATTACACTCCCCACACACACCATCCCAGCCAACAAGGTGGCACTGGCTGTGCTGGAGTGCGCCCATCCAGCTGATGGGTTGGCTGGGGCCAGAGGGCACCGAGGGGGTGGCTTGGGGGCACTAAGTTCACAGTGGGCTGTGGAAGAGAGGAAGATGAAGCAGGTGGAGGACAGAGGAACAGAAAGATCCCACTCAGAGAAACAAGCCAAACATCAGTCTCAGCGTCAGAATGAGTTTCAATCTGGACCAGGATGGTTTTCACTCCCAATCAGATCATCTGTACATTTCTCCAAAAGAAACACCTTTCACACATTGTGGTTGAGCATTTATAGATTTATTGAGCACACACTTTATGCAATAACATTGAAACACCCGCTTAACCGATCGGCCCACATGTGATGGTGAGAGACTCGGACATGTTAAACTTCCCAGCTGAATATTCAGTGAAACAAACTGTCCACAATCCAAATCCTCAGGACAGTCGACTGCTTCATTCGAGACCTTTTTGACTCCAGGTTGTGTCTGTAAAAGTCCATTAATGGGAAGCTCACAGACCTGATTGTGTCACAGAAACAAGAGAAAAACCAACGAGCTGTAAATGCTGAGCCGGTCAGGCAGTAACTGTGGAGAGAATCACAGTTACTGTTTCAGGGTCAGGAGCTAAAGCATTGAGCTGAAACATGGTCTGGGTTTTTCTCCACAGCCGCTGCCTGACTGGCTGAGAGTTCAGTGTCTGCAGGAGTTTTCCCTGATATTAGTCCTGATCATGTCTTGCTCACACCAGCAGTTTCCCAGCTTCACGCTGCAGAGATGTGACCAACAGGACATTTTCACCGGGTCTATTGATGACATGAGTGATGGTGGGAACACATTGCTCTCTGCTCCGTCAGGAATATCGCTCCTCCAGATAAGGAGGATCTGATTGGACCCACCACATATCAGAAAAGCTGATTCCTTCCCTTGTTTCATTGGGCTCCTGGGATCAGTTACCAAATATTTCACTTTGCTCAACAGAAAGATGTTTCTGTGAAGAAAACAAGAATCCTGGATTTTATTCTGTGCCAACAACACCATTCTCGAGGAACCCTGAGGGAAAGGATGATATCTACCCAGAGATTGTGTTGGGATTAACTGTTGTCAGGACACCCATTCTCGGTGCTGACAAATCTCGGAATTCAGCAACTGGACACAGATCTTTATCAAATCCTCTCATTCAGCAGAAGGTTAAAAAGGGTCATTTGGGGTCAGTCTCTGTCCAACAGCCCAGTGGTCAGGACTTCCAAATGGAGGTTATACTTCCCTATTCCACAAAGCCAAAACTAAAAGCTCCCACATTCCCTAATATGAAGAAGAATCAATCCCAATGTAACATTAACACACAGCGAGCGATTAATCCTTTGCTCGCTGCTTAACGCTGTAAGGCAGAGCTATTACTGAGCGAAGCTGTACAGGTCACCAGGTGCTCACTGGTACAATCCATCACCGTCAATCTTCTGGAGAAGCCACAGCCCAGGGCTAATATTTTCCGAGACTCAACTGAAGCTTCAGGTCCGGGAGTCGTTTCCCGAACAACAGCTGCACCTACATCACAGACAGGAGACATGGTTAATATTGCTGTGAGGGGGGGGGGGGGGGGAATGTGGGGTAGAGTTTGGGGACAAAGTCACCTTCACTGCCAATCACTGGCTGGAACGGGACAGGATGTAAGGAACGGGGGGAAATTGCTGCCAATATGTGTAATGGAGAGATAAGAGGGAGAAATGAACTTAGAGAGAGACAGTGTGGAAGAGGGTGTGAAACTAACAGAGAAAGGGGGAGACAGGATGAGGCAGAGAGAGGGAGAGAGAGACTAGGATAGAACGAGAGAGAGAGAGAGACAGGATAGAAAGAGAGAGAGACTGGGATAGAAAGAGAGAGAGACTGGGATAGAAAGAGAGAGAGATACTGGGATAGAGAGAGAGAGAGAGAGACTGGGATAGAAAGAGAGAGAGAAAGAGAGACTGGGATAGAAAGAGAGAGAGAAAGAGAGACTGGGATAGAAAGAGAGAGAGAGAGAGAGACGGATAGAAAGAGAGATAGAGACTGGGATAGAAAGAGAGAGAGAGATGGGATAGAAAGAGAGAGAGAGAGAGACTCTCTCTAGTGGGCAGCACGGTAGCATGGTGGTTAGCATAAATGCTTCACAGCTCCAGGGTCCCAGGTTCGATTCCCGGCTGGGTCACTGTCTGTGCGGAGTCTGCACGTCCTCCCTGTGTGTGCGTGGGTTTCCTCCGGGTGCTCCGGTTTCCTCCCACAGTCCAAAGATGTGCGGGTTAGGTGGATTGGCCATGCTAAATTGCCTGTAGTGTCCTAATAGTAAGGTTAAGGGGGGGGAGTTGTTGGGTTACGGGTATAGGGTGGATACGTGGGTTTGAGTAGGGTGATCATTGCTCGGCACAACATCGAGGGCCGAAGGGCCTGTTCTGTGCTGTACTGTTCTATGGGATAGAAAGAGAGATAGAGACTGGGATAGAAAGAGAGAGAGATTGGGATAGAAAGAGAGAGAGAGAGAGAGACTGGCATAGAAAGAGAGAGAGAGAGAGATTGGGATAGAAAGAGAGAGAGAGTGACTGGGATAGTAAGAGAGAGAGAGACTGGGATAGTAAGAGAGAGAGAGAGAGACTGGTACAGAGAGACTGGGATAGAGAGAGAGACTGGGATAGAAAGAGAGAGGACTGGGATAGAGAGAGAGAGGGATAGAAAGAGAGAGATACTGGGATAGAGAGAGAGACTGGGATAGAAAGAGGGAGAGAGAGAGACTGGAATAGTAAGGGGGAGAGAGAGAGTGGGATAGTAAGAGAGAGAGAGTGGGGCAGACAGGAGGCAGAGAGAGAGAGAGTGGGGCAGACAGGAGGCAGAGAGAGAGAGAGTGGGGCAGAGGCTAGAGAGAGAGAAAAGGTGTTTTATTCTTTCTTGTAGCCCCAAAGAGAAGGTCTCAGAGGTGACACACGTCGAGTTGGTATCACATTGAGGAAGGGGTTTATTTACAAAATGCAGCTCCGACAGGGCACAATGGTGAACTCCACAAAAGCCCGTGAAACGCTCCGATTATGTCATTGCGGAACATGTGACACTAACACGTGGGCAGCTCGGTGGCTGAGTGGTTAGCACTGCTGCCTCACAGCGCCAGGGTCCCGGGTTCAATTCCCACCTCAGGTGACTGGGCGGAGTTTACACTTTCTCCCCGTGTCTGCGTGGGTTTCCTCCGGGTGCTCCGGTTTCCTCCCACAGGTTTGCCGGTTAGGGGGTGTTGTGGGGTTATGGGGGTCAGGCGGGGTGTGGGGCTCGGCAAGGTGCTCTTTCAGAGGGTCGGCGCAGACTCGATGGGCTGAATGGCCTCCTTCTGCAACATGGATTTCTGAGTTTCTATTACACCAGCCAATGGTGTTACTCTGATACAGAACAGAAAGTAACAGAAAGGCCTCACGGTAGCATGGTGGTTAGCATCAATGCTTCACAGCTCCAGGGTCCCAGGTTCGATTCCCGGCTGGGTCACTGTCTGTGTGGAGTCTGCACGTCCTCCCCGTGTGTGCGTGGGTTTCCTCCGGGTGCTCCGGTTTCCTCCCACAGTCCAAAGATGTGCAGGTTAGGTGGATTGGCCATGCTAAATTGCCTGTAGTGTAAGGTTAATAGGGGGATTGTTGGGTTACGGGTATGTGGGTTTAAGTAGGGTGATCATTGCTCGGCACAACATCGAGGGCCGAAGGGCCTGTTCTGTGCTGTACTGTTCTATATAGAGGGCAGACGGAGACAAAGTGTAAGAGAGAGAGAGAAACATTGAAGGTTAGAGGGAGCGAGACGGCAGGAGGGAGAGTGTGAGAGATTGAGGGGGAGACAGAGGACAGACAGATTGAGGCAGCGACAGAGGGATAGAGAGCAAGGGAAAGATACAGGGATAGAGTGAGGGAGAGATACAGGGGGAGAGAGAGAGGGAGGGAAAGATACAGAGAGAGAGGGAAAGATACAGGGGGAGAGATAGAGAGGGAAAGATACATGGAGAGAGAGGGACAGAGACAGAGAGGGAAAGATACAGAGAAGAGATAAATGGAAAGATACAGGGGAGAGGGAGAGAGGGAGCGGGAAAGTTACAGAGGGGAAAGAGACAGAGAGAGAGCGAGGGAAAGATACAGAGAGAGAGGCAAAGATTTTTTTTCTTCTTTATTTAGATTACCCAATTATTTTTTCCAATTAAGGGGCAATTTAGCGTGGCCAATCCACCTACTTTGCACAATTTTGGTTGTGGGAGCGAAACCCACGCAGACACGGGGAGAATGTGCAAACTCCACACGGACAGTGACCCAGAGCCGGGATTGAACCTGGGACCTCAGCGCCGTGAGGCAGTTGTGCTAACCACTAGGCCACCATGCTACCCTTGAGGGAAAGATACAGAGACAGAGAGCGAGGGAAAGATACAGAGACAGAGAGAGAGCGAGGGAAAGATACAGAGACAGAGAGAGAGCGAGGGAAAGATACAGAGACAGAGTGAGAGGAAAGATACAGAGACAGAGACAGAGAGAGAGAGAGAGAGGGAAAGATGCAGAAACAGAGAGAGAGAGAGAGCGAGGGAAAGGTACAGAGAGAGAGAGGGAAAGATACAGAGACAGAGAGAGAGGGAAAGATACAGAGAGAGAGAGAAAGGGAATGATACAGGGAAAGAGAGAGAGAGAGGGAGCGGGAAAGATACAGAGACAGAGAGGGAAGGATGCAGAGACAGAGAGAGAGAGGAAAAGATACAGGGACAGAGAGAGAGGGAATGAAACAGGGACAGAGAGAGAGAGAGAGAGGGAGCGGGAAAGATACAGAGATAGAGAGAGTGAGGCACTCTCAAGTACGACACAAAAGTTAGGTCTTTAATAAGCAGTGACCAATGGCAGCCTCCATGAGAAGTGTGCTCGCAAAATGGAGTCTCATCTTAAGTACTGTTTCCCAGGGGGCGTAGCCAGAGGCGGAGTCCCCCAGGGTTCCAAGCCTCTTAAAGGGGCCAATGTATTCCGATCATCACAAGCCTCTTAAAGGGGCAAGGTATTCCAATCATCACAGAGAGAGAGAGAGGGAAAGATACAGAGACAGAGAGAGAGAGGTAGAGGGAAATATACAGAGACAGAGAGAGAGAGAGCGAGGGAAAGATACAGAGACAGAGAGAGAGAGGGAAAGATACAGGGACAGAGAGAGGGGGAGAGAGGGAAATATACAGAGACAGAGAGAGAGAGAGAGGGAAAGATACAGAGACAGAGAGAGAGAGAGGGAAAGATACAGAGACAGAGAGAGAGATAGAGAGGGAAAGATACAGAGACAGAGAGATTGGAGAGGGAAAGATACAGAGACAGAGAGAGAGAGGGAAAGATACATGGGGAGAGAGAGAGAGCGAGGGAAAGATACAGGGACAGAGAGAGAGAGAGAGAGGGAAAGATAGAGAGGGAAAGATACAGAGACAGAGAGAGAGAGAGGGAAAGATACAGAGACAGAGAGAGAGAGGGAAAGATACAGAGAGAGAGAGAGAGAGAGGGAGAGATACAGAGACAGAGAGAGAGAGAGAGAGAGGGAAAGATACAGAGAAAGAGAAAGAGAGGGAGAGGGACAGAGACAAAGAGAAAGAGAGAAATGGAAAGATACAGGGGAGAGAGTGAGCGGGAAAGATACAGACAGAGAGGGAAAGATACAGAGAGAGAGAGAGAGAGGGGGAACGATACAGAGACAGAGAGAGAGAGGGAAAGATACAGAGACAGAGAGAGAGAGAGGGAAAGATACAGAGACAGAGAGAGAGAGAGGAAAAGATACAGGGACAGCGAGAGAGAGAGGGAATTATACAGAGACAGAGAGAGAGGGAAAGATACAGACAGAGAGAGGGAGGGAGGGAAAGATACAGAGACAGAGAGAGAGAGAGGGAAAGATACAGAGACAGAGAGAGAGGGTGAGAGGGAAAGATACAGAGACAGACGGAGAGAGAGAGAGGGAAAGACACAGAGACAGAGAGAGAGAGAGAGAGAAAGATACAGAGACAGAGGGAGAGAGAGAGAGGGAAAGATACAGAGACAGAGAGGGATAGAGGGAAAGATACAGAGACAGAGAGAGAGAGGGAAAGATACAGAGACAGAGAGAGAGAGAGGAAAAGATACAGAGACAGAGAGAGGGAACGAGGGAAAGATACAGAGACAGAGAGAGGTGATCTCGGGGTCAGCTGTGCAATGTGAGACTGTTTCACACCTCATTCTGCCCCTTGTTGTGTGAGATCAGCCCAATGGGACGGGACTGTGACAAAGCCCCTGCTTCAGTTACACTGTCGAGGCTCAGACACCAACACAGGAACAGGAGGAGGCCATTCAGCCCATCGAACCTGTTCCATGGGACAGGAGGGTTGTCTGGGTGATAGGAGGGTGACCAGAGGGGGAGTGGAGCTGCTGTATGTGACGTGGAGGCTCCTGATCTCTGAATCCAGACAGTGAGAGGCAGGTGTTGGTGTCAATATTGAATCTGGAAACAGTTTCTTACCTCCAGCATGACTTTCTGCATCGATTCAGGATCACAGTCTCCCAGCAATGTGATCACCAGTTGAAACTGTTTGCCACCCATTCCTAAAGACAACAATCACAGCTTTAGAAGGTTAAACTCACTGAGCACAGCTCCCAGGAGGAATTGGGGCCTGGCCATTCATAGACCATACAGTGCAGAAGGAGGCCATTCGGCCCATCGAGTCTGCACCGACCCATTTAAGTCCTCACTTCCACCCAACACCCCTAACTAAATCGCCCCTCCTAACTTTTTTTCGTCTTTGGACACGAAGGGTAATTTAGTATGGCCAGTCCACCTAATCCAGTAAGGCGTTTGATAAAGTTTCCCATGGCAGGTTGATGGAAAAAGTGAAGTCGTAAGGGGTTCAGAGTGTACTAGCTAGATGGATAAAGAACTGGCTGGGCAACAGGAGACAGAGAGTAGTGGTGGAAGGGAGTGTCTCAAAATGGAGAAGGGTGACTAGTGGTGTTCCACAGGGATCCGTGCTCGGACCACTGTTGTTTGAGATATACAGAAATGATCTGGAGGAAGGTGGTCTGATTAGCAAGTTTGCAGATGATACTAAGATTGGTGGAGTTGCAGATAGCGAGGAGGACTGTCAGAGAATGCAGCAAAAATAGATAGATTGGAGAGTTGGGCAGAGAAATGGCAGATGGAGTTCAATCCAGGCAAATGCGAGGTGATGCATTTTGGAAGATCTAATTCAAGAGTGGACTATATGGTCAATGGAAGGGTCTTGGGGAAAATTGATGTACAGAGAGATCTGGTAGTTCAGGTCCATTGTACCCTGAAGGTGGCAACGCAGGTTGATAGAGGGGTCAAGAAGGCATACAGCATTCTTGCCTTCATCAGAAGGAGTATTGAGTACAAGAGTCGGCAGGTCATGTTACAGTTGTATAGGACTTTGGTTAGGCCACATTTGGAATACTGCGTGCAGTTCTGGTCGCCACATTACCAGAAGGATGTGGATGCTTTAGAGAGGGTGCAGAGGAGATTCACCAGGATTTTGCCTGGTATGGAGGGTGCTAGCTATGAAGAAAGGTTGAGTAGATTAGGATTGTTTTCGTTGGAATGACGGAGGTTGAGGGGGGACCTGATTGAGGTCTGCAAAATTATGAGAGGTATGGACAGGGTGGATAGCAACAAGTTTTTTCCAAGAGTGTGGGTGTCAATTACAAGGGGTCACGATTTCAAGGTGAGAGGGGGAAAGTTTAAGGGAGATGTGCGTGGAAAGTTTTTTACACAGAGGGTGGTGGGTGCCTGGAACGCTTTGCCAGCGGAGGTGGTAGAGGCGGGCACGATAGCGTAAATTAAGATGCATCTGGATAGATATATGAACGGGCGGCAACAGAGGGAATTAGACATTGGAAAATAGGAGACAGGTTTAGATAAAGGATCTGGATCGGCGCAGGCTGGGAGGGCCGAAGGGCCTGTTCCTGTGCTGTAATTTTCTTTGTTCTTCTTTGTTCTAACCTGCACATCTTTGGACTGTGGGAGGAAACTGGAGCACCCGGAGGGAACCCACGCAGACACGGGGAGGACGTGCAGACTCCGCACAGACAGTGACCCAAGCCGGGAATCGAACCTGGGACCCTGGAGCTGTGAAGCCACAGTGCTAATCACTTGTGCTACAGTGCTGCCCTATTCTTCCCTATATTTCATGTTGCCCCCTCAATGTTACCATTGCCTCTTTCCTCTCCCCCATTCCATATCCTGTTTACTCTCTCTTTATCTCGATATTGTGTCTACTATCTACTCTCTGTCTCACATCCTCCTGACTCCCGTCCAAATTAATAACAACATCAGGAATTTGAGCGATATCATTGAGTCCATCAGTACGGCTCTGCTTAATCAGGCTGGTCATTGTGGATCTAACACCACTTTCCTGCCTATTCCCGATAATCTCGTCAATCCCAAATCAGTACCTCGTCTCTCACTTTTTGTTCCTCCTTCAATTGCTGTTTCTCTCTCCCTTCTCCCTGTCACAGGAGAGAGAAATACAGCAAGATAGAGAGAATGTGTGTGAGAGAGAGAGAAACACAACAAGATAGAGAGAATGTGTGTGAAAGAGAGTGACACAGCAAGATAGAGAGATTGTGTGTGAGAGAGATACAGCAAGATAGAGAGAATGTGTGTGAGAGACAGAGAAATAGAGCAAGATAGAGAGAATGTGTGAGAGAGACAGAGAAATACAGCAAGATAGAGAGAATGTGTGTGTGAGAGAGAGAGAAATACAGCAAGATAGAGAGAATGTGTGTGAGAGAGAAATACAGCAAGATAGAGAGAATGTGTGAGAGAGAGAGACACCGAAAGGTAGAGAGAATGTGTGTGAGAGAGAAATACAGCAAGATAGAGAGAATGTGTGTGAGAGAGAGAAATACAGCAAGATAGAGAGAATGTGTGTGAAAGAGAGTGACACAGCAAGATAGAGAGAATGTGTGTGAGAGAGAGATAGAGATACAGCAAGATAGAGAGAATGTGTGTGAGAGACAGAAATACAGCAAGATAGAGAGAATGTGTGAGAGAGACAGAGAAATACAGCAAGATAGAGAGAATGTGTGTGAGAGAGAGAGAAATACAGCAAGATAGAGAGAATGTGTGTGAGAGACAGAGAAATACAGCAAGATAGAGAGAATGTGTGAGAGAGACAGAGAAATACAGCAAGATAGAGAGAATGTGTGTGAGAGAGAGAGAAATACAGCAAGATAGAGAGAATGTGTGTGAGAGAGAAATACAGCAAGATAGAATGTGTGAGAGAGAGAGATACCGAAAGGTAGAGAGAATGTGAGAGAGAGAAATACAGCATGATAGTGAGAATTTGAGAGAGAGAGAAATAAAGTAAGATAGAGAGAATGAGTGTGTGAGAGAGAAATACAGCAAGATAGAGAGAATGTGTGTGACAGAGAGAAATACAGCAAGATAGAGAGAATGTGTGTGACAGAGAGAAATACAGCAAGATAGAGAGAATGTGTGTGTGGTGAGATAACCACTGTAGTTATGTGTACTGCAGTAGGGGGATGTATGCCTGTACCTGTGGCATTCTTTTCACGCACCCTCCACGCCTCCGAAATTCGGCATTCCTCTGTCGAAAAGGAAGCCCAGGCAATCGTTGAAGCGGTGCGGCACTGGAGGCATTACCTGGCCGGCAGGAGATTCACTCTCCTCACTGACCAACGGTCGGTAGCCTTCATGTTCAACAACACGCAGCGGGGCAAGATCAAGAATGACAAAATCTTGCGGTGGAGAATCGAGTTCTCCACCTTTAACTACGAAATCTTGTATCGCCCCGGCAAGCTCAACGAGCCCCCAGACGCCCTCCCCCGAGGTACATGTGCCAGTGCACAAGTGAACCAGCTCCGTGCCTTGCACGACAGCCTTTGCCATCCGGGGGTCACCCGCTTGTACCATCTGATCAAAGCCCGCAATCTGCCCTACTCCGTCGAGGAAGTACGGACAGTCACCAGAGACTGCCAGATCTGTGCGGAGTGCAAGCCGCACTTCTACCGGCCAGATCGCGCGCGCCTGGTGAAAGCATCCCGCCCCTTTGAACGCCTCAGCGTGGACTTCAAAGGGCCCCTTCCCTCTACCGACCGCAACACCTACATCCTTAGTGTGGTCGATGAATTTTCTAGGTTCCCCTTTGCCATCCCATGCCCAGATATGACGTCTGCCACCGTCATCAAGGCCCTGGATTCCATTTTCGCCCTGTTCGGTTTCCCCGACTATATCCACAGTGACAGGGGATCCTCATTCATGAGCGATGAGCTGCGTCAGTTCCTGCTCAGCAGGGGTATCGCCTCCAGCAGGACGACCAGCTACAACCCCGGGGAAACGGGCAGGTAGAGAGGGAGAACGGGACGGTATGGAGGGCCGTCCAGCTGGCCCTACGGTCCAGGAACCTCCCAGCCGCTCGCTGGCAGCAGGTCCTCCCTGACGCGCTCCATTCCATTCGGTCGCTACTGTGCACCGCAACTAACAGTACACCCCATGAATGTGTTTTTGCCTTCCCTAGGAAGTCCACATCCAGAGTGTCACTCCCGACTTGGCTCACGACTCCGGGCCCAGTCCTTCTCCGTAGGCATGTACGGCACCACAAGGCGGAACCCCTGGTGGACAAAGTACGCCTTCTCCACGCCAACCCTCAGTATGCCTACGTGGAGTTCCCCGACGGCCGCCAGGACACAGTCTCGCTCCGGCACCTGGCTCCCTCAGGTGCCGATCCCATGCCCACACCCCTTCCTGCGCCAACCCCAGCGCCCCCCTATTCGTCCCCATCAGGTCCATCCCTCATCCCCCTGCCCACCCTGGAGGACATGGAAGATTTCGGCTTGCTCTCGGAGTCATCCCGCCAGCAGCCAGCACCAACACCGCCAGCACCTGCACCATCGGGGCCATCACCGCCTGTGCCGACGTCACCACCACAGCTACGCCGATCACAGCGGAACGTCCGACCACCGATTCGGCTCAACCTGTAACCTGCTAACCGGATGGACTCTTGATTTTCCTTGTTGGACCCTCTTGTAAATAGCATCCTTTGTATTAGAGTTACATGTCACCCCCGCCGGACTCATTTTTTACAGGGGGTGAATGTGGTGAGATAACCACTGTAGTTATGTGTACTGCAGTAGGGGGATGTATGCCTGTACCTGGAATACAGGTTCCTCCGGTCAGCCCCTGCCGGCTAGCTCCGCCCACAGGGAGCTTGTGTATAAATATGTATGAGAGCTGCTCAGACCCTCAGTCTACAGTTGCGGATGGAGGGACAACATCGTACAGCAATAAAGCCTCTATTGTACTAGTCTCTCGGCTTTGAGTATAATTCTTAGCGCCACAGTGTGTGACAGAGAGAAATACAGCAAGATAGAGAGAATGTGTGTGTGAGAGACAGAAATACAGCAAGATAGAGAGAACGTGAGAGAGAGAGAAATACAGCAAGATAGAGAGAATGTGTGTGACAGAGAGAAATACAGCAAGGTAGAGAGAATGTGAGATAGAGAAATACAGCAAGATAGAGAGAATGTGAGAGAGCAAGAAATACAGAAAGATAGAGAGAATGAGTGTGAGAGAGAGAATTACAGCAAGATGGAATGAGTGTGAGGGAGAAATACAGCAAGCTAGAGAGAATGTGTGTGAGAGAGAGAAATACAGCAAGACAGAGAGAACGTGAGAGAGAGATGTACAGCAAGATAGAGAGAATGTGTGGGAGGGAGTGATACTGCAAGATAGAGAGAATGTGTGTGAGAGATAGAGAAATACAGCAAGATAGAGAGAATGTGTGTGAGAGATAGAGAAATACAGCAAGATAGAGAGAATGTGTGTGAGAGAGAGAAATACAGCATGACAGAGAGAATGTGTGGGAGGGAGTGATACTCCATCCCACTCCCCTCACTCACTCACTCCATCCCACTGCCCTCACCCACTCCATCCCACTCCCCTTACTCACTCAATCCCATTCCCTCACTCACACCATCCCACTCCCCTCACTAACTCCATCCCACTCCCCTCACTCACTGCATCCCACTCCCCTCACTCACTCACTCCATCCCACTCCCCTCACTCACTCACTGCATCCCACTCCCCTCACTCACTCACTCCATCCCACTCCCCTCACTCACTCACTCCATCCCACTCCCCTCACTCACTCACTCCATCCCACTCCCCTCACTCACTCCATCCCACTCCCCTCACTCACTCCATCCCACTCCCCTCACTCACTCCATCCCACTCCCCTCACTCACTCCATCCCACTCCCCTCACTCACTCACTCCATCCCACTCCCCTCACTCACTCCATCCCACTCCCCTCACTCACTCCATCCCACTCCCCTCACTCACTCCATCCCACTCCCCTCACTCCCTCACTCCATCCCATTCCCTCACTCACTCACTCCATCCCACTCCCCTCACTCACTCCATCCCACTTCATTCACTCACTCCATCCCACTCCCCTCACTCACTCCATCCCACTCCCCTCACTCACTCACTCCATCCCATTCCCTCACTCACTCCCTGCAGAATAATAAAAGCCACTCTCTCAGTTGGAGATTTGATGATTGCTCCGGGAGTTTTCCGGGTGAAGTTTGAGTTTAAAACCCCTCCGGATGCTGATACCTGACGATGGTGATGTCGGATTTGGGACAATCATTGATGATGCAACTTGTGGCGGAGTGGTCTCTGGCTTGGGTGGCAGAGTGGTCTCTAGCTTGGGTGGCGGAGTGGTCTCTGGCTTGGGTGGCAGAGTGGTCTCTGGCGTGGGTGGCAGAGTGGTCTCTGGCGTGGGTGGCAGAGTGGTCTCTGGTGTGGGTGGCAGAGTGGTCTCTGGTGGGTGGCAGAGTGGTCTCTGGTGTGGGTGGCAGAGTGGTCTCTGGCTTGGTTGGCGGAGTGGTCTCTGGCTTGGTTGGCGGAGTGGTCTCTGGCTTGGTTGGCGGAGTTGGAACGACAGCTTCACCTGGAAATAAGAGACACAAAGACGGGAGAATGAGTGAGGACAAAATCGCAACATCAAAGCAAAATAAAAAAAGTGCCGGGAATCTGAAGACATTGCAGAAGCTTCTGGAAAGACTCAGTACATCTGGGACCATCTGTGGAGCGAGGAACAGAGAGCCTTGCAGATTGAGAAACTGTTGTCATCCGAGGGCCAGAAGCCGACAAGGTTAACTCTGTTCCTCACAGTAAGAAGTCTTACAACACCAGGTTAAAGTCCAACAGGTTTGTTTCAAACACGAGCTTTCGGAGCACGGCTCCTTCTTCAGGTGAATGGAAAGGCTTGTTCCAGAAATGTTTATATAGACACAGTCAGAGATGCCCCGGAATGCGAGCACCTGCAGGCAATCAAATCATCAAAGATGCAGAGAGAGAGGTAACTCCAGGTTAAAGAGGTGTGAATTGTCCCAAGCCAGTTCAGTCGGTAGGCCTCTGCAAGTCCAGGCTTGTTGGTGGGGGCCGAATGTAATGCGACATGAATCCCAGATCCCGGTTGAGTCCGCATTCATGCGTGCGGAACTTAGCTATAAGTTTTTGCTCAGCAATTTTGCGTTGTCGCGTCTCCTGAAGGCCTCCTTGTAGAATGCTGACCCGGAGATCAGAGGCTGAATGTCCTTGACTGCTGAAGTGTTCCCCAACTGGAAGGGAACAGTCCTGCCTGTTGATAGTCGCACGGTGCCCGTTTATTCGTTGTCGCAGTGTCTGCATGGTCTCGCCAATGTACCACGCTTCGGGACATCCTTTCCTGCAGCGTATGAGGTAGACTACATTGGTCGAGTCGCACGAGTATGCGCCGCGTACCTGGTGGGTGGTGTTTCCACGTGTAATGGTGGTGTCCATGTCGATGATCTGGCATGTCTTGCAGAGATTACCCTGGCAGGGTTTTGTGGTGTTGTGGTTGCTGTTCTGAAGGCTGGGTAATTTGCTGCAAACAATGGTTTGTTTGAGGTTGCGCGGTTGTTTGAAGGCCAGTAGTGGGGGTGTGGGGATGACCTTGGCAAGATGTCCATCCTCGCTGATGATGTGTTGGAGGCTGCGAAGAAGATGTCGTAGTATCTCCGCCCCAGGAAAGTACTGGACGACGAAGGGTACTCTGTCAGTGGTGTCCCGTGTTTGTCTTCTGAGGAGGTCGGTGCGGTTTTTTGCTGTGGCGCGGTGGAACTGTCGATCAATGAGTCGAGCGCCATATCCCGTTCGTACGAGGGCATCTTTCAGCATCTGTAGGTGTCTGTTGCGCTCCTCCTTGTCTGAGCAGATCCTGTGTATACGGAGGGCTTGTCCATAGGGGATGGCTTCTTTAATGTGTTTCGGGTGAAAGCTGGAGAAGTGGAGCATCGTGAGATTATCTGTGGGCTTGCGGTAAAGCGAGGTGCTGAGGTGACCGTCCTTGATGGAGACGAGTGTGTCCAAGAATGGAACTGAATTTGGAGAATAGTCCATGGTGAGTTTGATGGTGGGATGGAACTTATTGATGTCATCGTGTAGTCGTTTCAGTGATGTCTCGCCGTGGGTCCAAAGGAAAAAAATGTCATCGATGTATCTGGTGTATAGCATCGGTTGAAAGTCCTGTGTGGTGAGGAAGTCCTGTTCAAACTTGTGCATGAAGATGTTGGCATATTGAGGTGCAAATTTGGTCCCCATGGCTGTTCCGTGCGTCTGGATGAAGAATTTGTTGTCGAAGGTGAAGACGTTGTGGTCTAGAATGAAACGGATGAGTTGCAGAATTGCGTCTGGAGATTGGCAGTTGTCGGTGTTGAGGACTGAGGCTGTCAGCATTCTACAAGGAGGCCTTCAGGAGACGCGACAACGCAAAATTGCTGAGCAAAAACTTATAGCTAAGTTCCGCACGCATGAATGCGGACTCAACCGGGATCTGGGATTCATGTCGCATTACATTCGGCCCCCACCAACAAGCCTGGACTTGCAGAGGCCTACCGACTGAACTGGCTTGGGACAATTCACACCTCTTTAACCTGGAGTTACCTCTCTCTCTGCATCTTTGATGATTTGATTGCCTGCAGGTGCTCGCATTCCGGGGCATCTCTGACTGTGTCTATATAAACATTTCTGGAACAAGCCTTTCCATTCACCTGAAGAAGGAGCCGTGCTCCGAAAGCTCGTGTTTGAAACAAACCTGTTGGACTTTAACCTGGTGTTGTAAGACTTCTTACTGTGCTCACCCCAGTCCAACGCCGGCATCTCCACATCATGGCTACCATCTGTTCCTCACCACAGACACTGCCAGACATGCTGAGTATTTTATATTCTTCTCCACAATCACCAAAATCCTCTTCAAACCATTGCTAGAATTCAGCATATGAGAGAGAGGAGGTAAAACAGCCTCCGCAATCATTTAAATGTGACTCCTACCCAGACTGGTCCCCACACGGGACAGTCCACATCCTCCTGACCCCACAACAGACTCCGCCACCCCTCAGTAAGCCCCCCCCCCCCCCCCCATGGTATTCCCCAAACCCGACCCCCAGAGTTGGGGCCTATTTTGTGATCCATGCACTGGGCCCCCCAGATCCCTCTGTGCCTCAGAGCTCTGCAATCTCTTACCATTTCCATAATCACCTTCTTTATTATTCTTCCTGTCAAAATGGACACTTTCCCAAGTTATACTCCATTATCCAGGTGATTTTTGCCCCCACATTTACCCTTTCGATGTCCCTTTATACACTCCTTACGTCCGCTTCACAATTTACTGTCCTTCCTATCATTGTGTCATCAGCAAAGTTAGTGAGCAGACATTCAGCCCCTTCATCCGAGTCCCTATCTCCATGTTCCTGAAATATCCTCAGTGACTCAGCTTCCACAGGCCCTGGGATAGAGAATTCCAAAGTCACATCACTGTGATTTTATCATTTTTAAACACTCACTCCCCCTCAGCAGTGTGAGCTCAGTCACATTCCCACCTGGATGAAAAGGTTTTCCCTCAAATCCCCTCACAATCTCCTGCCCCTTACCTTAGATCGATGCCCCCTGGTTACCCCTCAACTGAGGGGAAAAGTACCTCCCTATCCACCCTGTCCATGTCCCTCATAATTCTGTCCAAATCACTTAGCTCCCTCCTCAGCCTTCTCTGCTCCAGAGAAAACATTCCCAGCCTATCCAGTCTCTCTCGATAGCTGAAACGTTGCAGCCCAGGCAACATCCTGGTCAGGTTCCTCTGCACCCTCTCTAATGCACTCACTGCTATAGTGTGCTGACCAGAACTGTACACAATACTCTAGCTGTGGCCTAACCAGTGTTTTATACAGCCCCAGCATAACCTCCCTGCTCTTATATTCTGTGCCTGGGTTAATAAAGGCAAGTATCCCATAGACCTTGTTAACCACCTTATATATCATCCTGCTGCTTTTAGGGACATATGGACCTGCACACCCAGATCCCTCTGTACTTCCTGAGGTCTTACCATTCATTGTATGTTCCCTCCCCTTCTTATTCCTCCCAATAGGCATCACCTCACACTTTTCAGGGTTAAATTCCATTTGCCTCTGTTCTGCCCATCTAACCAGACTGTCTCCTGGGCTGGCAGGACGGACGTATGAGGAGAGATTGAGTCGGTTAGGATTGCATTCTCTGGAGTTCAGGATTAAATTCTAACAGGACTGGACAGGGTAGATGCAGGAAGGATGTTCCCGATGGTGGGGGTGAACCAGGGGTCACAGTCTGAGGATACAAAGAACAACACAGCACAGGAACAGGCCCTTCAGCCCTCCAAGCCCATACTGGTCATGATACTACCCTTGGCCAAAACCCTCAGCACATCCTAGTCCGGCGGCATCGGCCATTTCGGACAGAGATGAGGAGAAATATCTTCACCCAGAGAGTGGAATTCATTATCACAGGAAGTAGTTGAGGCAAAACATTGGATGTTTTCAAGAAGCAGTTAGATATCGCTCTCATGCCGAAGTGGATCAAAGGATATGGGGGAAAGCGGGATTAGGCTATTGAGTTGGGTGATTAGCCACGGCCATAATGAATGGTGGAGCGGGCTCGAAGGGCCGAATGGCCTCCTCCTGCTCCTATTTTCCAGGTTTCTTTGACCAGCTCCTCAATATCGTCTTGTAATCTAAGGCTTTCCTTCTCTCATTCTTCAAACCTGTCACAAATTCTTGTCCAGTTTCCACAATCTCTCTTCATAAGAGACAGGCCAGACATCCCGGGAACAAGTCTGGTGAACCTTCGGAAAACTCCAGCTTTGGGAATAAAATCCTTCCTTAGGTAAGGGAACCAAAACTACACACACTGCTCCAGAGCACACTGCTCTGGTCTAACCAGAGTTCGATAAATTTGAAGCAAGACTTGGCGACTCCTGCACGGAATTCTCTGGCCATAATGTCTAACATTCCTTTAGCTTCCTAATTGCTCGCTGTAAATGCACGATAGCTCTCAGTGCCTTATTGACAAGGGCTCCCAGATCCCTTTGTACATCTACACTTTCTAATCTCGCACTATTTAAAAAATAACCCACACACCTGTTCCTCCCACAAAATGGTCGCCTCACATTTTCTACGGTATATTCCATCTCCCATGTTCTTGCCAACTCACTAAATCTGCCCAAATCCCCGTGAAGCCACTTTGCATCTTCCTCACAACTCACATTCCCACTCACGTTGTGCCTTTCACAATCTTGGAAAGGTTACATTGATCTATATTGTCAACAGCTGGGGCCCTGAGTACTGATCCTTGTGGGCCCCACTCGTCAGAGGCTGTCAATGTGAGAATGGGCCCTTTATTCCCACTCTCTGTTTTCAGCCTGTTAACCAATCCTTAATCTATATCAGTATCTTGCCTCCTATCCCATTGCTGTAGTTTGTTGACCAACCTCCTGTTGGTAACTTTATCAAAAGCCTTCTGAAAATACAGGAACTCTACATTCCCCTTTATCAATTCTGTCAGTAACACCCTCAAAACACCCCCAACATGTTCGTCCAACATCTTTCCCCACATTAACCCATGTCGACTGTGTCCAATCAGATCATCATTATCCAAGTGTCCATTTCTCACATCCTTCCGAATTGATTTGAGTGTTTCCCCTCCGACTGCAGCAAGGTTACTGAATTGGGAAAGGGTTACAAAGGAGATATACGAGTGTCTGATTCAGTTGCCGTCGCTGGAAATTACACTTTGGGTTTCAGTCCCTTACAGCAGGGAGGCTCTGATGTAACTTTGTCATCGCTGCTGCTGACCTGGGACATCCCAGAATTACCCATTTACTCCATTTAAAAACCCCAATGTACCTGTGCAGTAAGCGAGGCTACAGAAGGGAGTCTTCACCAAGTAATAAACAAAGTAATTGCTGCACTGTTTGATCTTTATTTCCACACTCCAGAGACAGGGATTTTCTCTCCAGTGAAAACACACTTTCCTCGTCACTTCCCCATCATCCGGAATGGGATGAGTGCCTGAAATGAGGGATAGAAAGAGTGAAAAGTGTATCCAGTGTGAATATGTTGGACAGTCAATGGAAATCTGAGATAATAGATTCTGAAATTACCGTTTAACCAGCCCGGGGCGTGTGTGGAGCATAGATTCCTTGGAACAAGTTTATCAGGAATGGTCGATCCACCAGAACTGAAAGAACAATCACACAGTCAGTCGCTGGAATGGGGAAATCAAAATAAAATGAAGCTGGAATTACTCAGATGGGCAGGCAGCCTGTGTGGAGAGAAACAGAATTAACCTTTCTGTTTGTGATGTCCCTTCGTCAGGACAGAGGAGTTATCACAACACCAAACATTAACTCAGATTCTCTCCACAGAAGCTGACTGAGCTGCTGAGTATTTGCAGCATGTTGTGTTTCCATTTCACATTGTATTCAGGAGGACGTGTGTGAAATGTGCAGTGAGATCAACCCAGTGGGGGAGGGAATATTACTGATTCCCGGGAGCGGGAGAGAGCGGGAGAGACAGGGATATTTCCGGGAGCGGGAGAGAGAGAGAGAGAGAGACGGGGATATTCCCGGGAGCGGGAGAGAGAGAGAGAGAGAGACGGGGATATTCCCGGGAGCGGGAGAGAGAGAGAGAGAGAGATGGAGATATTCCCGGGAGCAGGAGAGAGAGAGAGAGATGGAGATATTCCCGGGAGCGGGAGAGAGAGAGAGAGAGAGGGAGATATTCCCGGGAGCGGGAGAGACGGGGATATTACCGGGAGCGGGAGAGAGAGAGAGAGAGATGGAGATATTCCCGGGAGCGGGAGAGACGGGGATATTCCTATAGCGGGAGAGAGAGAGACGAGGATATTCCCGGGAGAGAGAGAGAGACGGGGATATTCCCGGGAGCGGGAGAGAGAGAGAGAGAGAGAACATAGAACATAGAACAGTACAGCACAGAACAGGCCCTTCGGCCCTCAATGTTGTGCCGAGCCATGATCACCCGACTGAAACCCACATATCCACCCTATACCCGTAACCCAACAACCCCCCCCCCCCTTAACCTTACATCTATTAGGACACTACGGGCAATTTAGCATGGCCAATCCACCTAACCCGCACATCTTTGGACTGTGGGAGGAAACCGGAGCACCCGGAGGAAACCCACGCACACAGGGGGAGGACGTGCAGACTCCACACAGACAGTGACCCAGCCGGGAATCGAACCTGGGACCCTGGAGCTGTGGAGCATTTATGCTAACCACCATGCTACCCTGCTGCCCCTAGAGGCAGGGATATTCCCAGGAGAGAGACGGGGATATACACGGGAGAGAGAGAGAGAGACGGGGATATTCCCGGGAGCAGCAGGAACGGGGCTATTCCCGGGAGCGGGAGAGAGAGAGAGAGAGAAGGGGATGTTCCCGGGAGCGGGAGAGAGATGGAGATATTCCCGGGAGCGCGAGAGAGCGAGACGGGGATATTCCCGGGAGCGGGAGAGACGGGGATGTTCCCGGGAGCAGGAGAGAGAGACAAGGATATATTCCCGGGAGCGGGAGCGACGGGGATATTCCCGGGAGCGGGAGAGACGAGGATATTCCCGGGAGAGAGAGAGAGCGAGACGGGGATATTCCCGGGAGCGGGAGAGATGGGGATGTTCCCGGGAGCAGGAGAGAGAGACAAGGATATATTCCCGGGAGCGGGAGCGACGGGGATATTCCCAGGAGCGGGAGAGACGAGGATATTCCCGGGAGAGAGAGAGAGACAGGGATATATTCCCGGGAGCGACGGGGATATTCCCGGGAGCGGGAGAGATGAGGATATTCCCGGGAGAGAGAGAGACGGAGATATTCCCGGGAGAGAGAGACGGAGATATTCCCGGGAGAGAGAGAGAGAGACAGAGATATTCCCGGGAGATGGAGAGAGAGAGACGGAGATAATCCCGGGAGCAGGAGAGAGAGAGAGAGAGAGACGGGGATATTCCCGGGAGAGAGAGAGACGGAGATATTCCCGGGAGAGAGAGAGAGAGAGACGGGGATATTACCGGGAGAGAGAGAGAGATGGGGATATTCCCGGGAGCGGGAGAGAGAGAGAGACGGGGATATTCCCGGGAGAGAGAGAGAGAGAGAGACGGGGATATTCCCGTGTGCGGGAGAGACAGAGAGAGACAGAGATATTCCCGGGAGAGAGAGAGACGGAGATATTCCCAGGAGCTGGAGAGAGAGATAGACGGAGATATTCCCGGGAGCGGGAGAGAGAGAGAGACGGGGATATTCCCGGGAGCGGGAGGGAGAGAGAGAGAGAGAGAGAGAGAGACGGGGATATTCCCGGGAGAGAGAGAGAGAGAGACGGGGATATTCCCGGGAGCGGGAGAGAGCGAGAGAGAGAGAGACGGGGATATTCCCTGGAGAGAGAGAGACGGAGATATTCCCGGGAGAGAGAGAGACGGAGATATTCCCGGGAGAGAGAGAGAGAGACGGGGATATTCCCGGGAGCGGGAGAGAGAGAGAGACGGGCATATTCCCGGGCGAGAGAGAGAGAGACGGGGATATTCCCGTGTGCGGGAGAGAGAGAGAGAGACAGAGATATTCCCGGGAGAGAGAGAGAGAGAGACGGGGATATTCCCGGGAGCGGGAGAGAGAGAGAGAGAGAGACGGAGATATTCCCGGGAGCGAGAGAGACGGGGATATTCCCGGGAGAGAGAGAGACGGGAGATATTCCCGGGAGAGAGAGAGGGACGGAGATATTCCCGGGAGCAGAAGAGAGAGAGAGAGACGGAGATATTCCCGGGGCAGGAGAGACGGGGATATTCCCGGGGGAGAGAGAGAGAGACGGGGATATTCCCGGGAGAGAGCGAGAGACGGAGATATTCCCGGTTGCAGAAGAGAGAGTGAGACGGGGATATTCCCGGGGCAGGAGAGACGGGGATATTCCCGGGGCAGGAGAGACGGGCATATTCCCGGGAGAGAGAGAGACGGGGATATTCCCGGAAGAGAGACAGAGAGAGAGACGGGGACAATCCCGGGAGAGAGAGAGAGAGATGGGGATATTCCCGGGGAAGGAGTGACGGGGATATTCCCGGGAGTGGAAGCGAGAGAGACAGGGATATTCCCGGGGCAGGAGAGACAGGGATATTCGCGGGAGAGAGAGAGAGAGAGACGGAGATATTCGCGGGAGAGAGAGTGACGGGGATATTCCCGGGGCAGGAGAGACGGGGATATTCGCGGGAGAGAGAAAGAGAGAGACGGAGATATTCGCGGGAGAGAGAGAGATGGGGTTATTCCCGTGGCAGGAGTGACGGGGATATTCCCGGGAGCGAGAGAGAGAGAGACGGAGATATTCCCGGGAGAGAGAGAGAGACGGAGATATTCCCGGAAGCGGGAGAGAGAGAGAGACGAGGATATTCCCGGGAGAGAGAGAGAGAGAGAGAGACAGGGATATTCCCAGGAGTTGGAGAGACGGGAATATTCCCAGGAGCGGGAGAGACGTGAATATTCCAAGGAGCGGGAGAGACGGGGATATTCCCGGGGGCGGGAGAGACGGGGATATTCCCGGGAGCGGGAGAGACGGGGATATTCCCGGGGGCGGGAGAGACGGGGATAGTCCCGGTGGCGGGAGAGACGGGGATATTCCCGAGAGAGAGGGAAGTAGATATTCCCGGGAGTGAGAGAGAGAGTGAAAGAGAGAGAGAGACAGGGATGTTCCTGGGGGCGCGAGAGACAGGGATATTCCTGGGTGCGGGAGAGACGGGAATATTCCCAGGAGCGGAAGAGACGGGGATATTCCTGGGGAGCAGCAGAGACGGGGATATTCCCGGGAGAGGGAGAGACGGAGATATTCCCGGGAGCGGGAGAGACGGGGATATTCCTAGGGAGCGGCAGAAACGGGGATATTCCAGGGAGCGGCAGAGACGGGGATATTCCCGGGAGCGGGAGAGACGGGGATATTCCTAGGGAGCGGCAGAGACGGGGATATTCCAGGGAGCGGCAGAGACAGCGATATTCCCGGGAGCGGCAGAGACGGAGATGTTTCCGGGGACGGGAGAGACGGGGATATTCATGGGAGCGGGAGAGAAGGGGATATTCCCGGGAGCGGGATAGACGGGGATATTCCCGGGAGTAGGTTGAGACGGGGATATTCCCGGGAGCGGGAGAGACGAGGATATTCCCGGGAACGGGAGAGATGGGGATATTCCGGGGAGCGGAAGGGTCGGGGATATTCCTGGGGGCGGGAGAGACGGGGATAATCCCGGGAGCGGCAGAGATGGGGATATTCCCGGGAGCGGGAGAGACGGGGATATTCCCGGGAGCGGGAGAGACGGGGATATTCCCGGGAGCTGGAGAGACAGGGATATTGGCGGAGGCGGGAGAGACGGGGATATTCCCGGGTGCGGTAGAGACGGGGATATTCCCGAGAGAGAGAGATGTGGATATTCCCGGGAGCGAGAGAGAGAGAGACAGGGATATTCCCCGGAGCGGGAGAGACAGGGATATTCCCGGAAGCGGCAGAGAAGGGGATATTCCCGGGAGAGAGAGATGTGGATATTCCCGGGAGCGAGAGAGAGAGAGACAGGGATATTCCCGGGAGCGGGAGAGACAGGGATATTCCCGGGAGCGGGAGAGACGGGGATATTCCCGGGGGCGGGCGAGACGGGGATATTCCCGGGGGCGGGAGAGACGGGGATATTCCTGGGAGCGGGAGAGACGGGGATATTCCTGGGAGCGGCAAAGACGGGGATATTCCCGGGAGAGGGAGAGACGGGGATATTCCCAGTAGCGGCAGAGACGGGGATATTCCCGGGAGCGGGAGAGACGGGGATATTCCTGGGAGCGTGAGAGAACATAGAACATAGAACAGCACAGCACAGAACAGGCCCTTCGGCCCTCGATGTTGTGCCGAGCAATGATCAACCTACTCAAACCCACGTATCCACCCTATACCCGTAACCCAACAACCCCCCCCTTAACCTTACTTTTCTTTTAGGACACTACGGGCAATTTAGCATGGCCAATCCACCTAACCCGCACATCTTTGGACTGATTTAATTGAGTTTAATTGAGTTTCCCCTGGATTTACCCGTTGAATCTGTACCATCCAGTGGCAAGGTCTTCATCACATTTCAAACTAGAACAGTCAGTATTGGCACACTTTGTGCTTCTCCATGGCTGGTCCAGGACTGTGTGATTCACACACGGGTTGGCAGACAGTAAATGGCAGCAATCTGTAAAGATTGTAAAGATAAAGTTTAGGAAATGTTCCACACTGACTCGTACCCATTGAAACATTAAAAACCTCCGTTTCACCCACTGCTCTGCTATCAAATCCCTGAAATGAAAGCGGGAATGTCTGCTCCTTCCCGAGACCAGCACCCGGAACTCCCCACCCTCACCCCCCGACTCCCAGCTCCATCAAACATCAGACTTTGGCTCAATTCACTAATTGGGAATGTTCCATTGGGAGCGGGTTTAGCCGCATGTTTCCGAGTACTCGCCGTGCCGGGACACACATGGATATACAACGTGACTCGCGCTGTATATGGAGCCTCAGCGGGGAACACGTGGCCAAGGCTGCACACAGGCCCCGTTTTGTACATCAGGGAGCTCCGCTCGCCAGAACTCCCCAGTGTAACGAGAGAGCGGGAAGCCAACTTCAAATGGCACAGCCAGGGCCCTAGGTGGCACTGCCAGGGTGCCCAGGTGGCACAGCCAGGGTGCCCAGGTGGCACAGCCAGGGTGCCCAGGTGGCATGGCCAGGGTGCCCAGGTGGCACAGCCAGGGTGCCCAGGTGGCACAGTCAGGGTGCCCAGGTGGCAGAGCCAGGGTGCCCAGGTGGCACAGCCAGGGTGCCCAGGTGGCACAGCCAAGGTACCCAGGTGGCACAGCCAGGGCGCCCTGGACGTCACCAGTGCCGGGTCACCACCCTGCCCAAAGGGCATGCATCTGAGGGTCTCCAGACCCCCGGGAGACCCCCACGGGAGACCCTACCCTCCCCCCGAGAGCCGTTGGGTCTGGTTCCCGATTGTGGGGTGCAGTGCTGAATAGCGCTCGCCCGAGGTCTCTGAGGTGAAGGGCCTGAATCCCAAAGCCTCAGACTCCTCGGGAATCTGATCCAAATACTGATCCCGCCCACAGTGTATGTATGTCGGGAGACGGTGGGAGCCGGGTCGATCCCGGCTCTCCTGGCATTTACCGGCCGCCCTGCGCCATGGCGAGCTGATTCTAGTGCTCAGCGTGGCCATTGGATCGACCCCTTTGTATTTTTTAAACTTATTCTTTCAGCCTGAAAACCTCAACAACTTGTTCCAGTGAATTTCACACCCAAGATTCCCCCAAACATTCCAGGATGTTGACCTCACTTCTCCTGGGAATCTCCCGATATTCCCCATGTTTCACTCTGTGGGATCCACATCCTTTGGGCTCATTTAAATTCCCAGACGCTGGAATCTCCCGGTTCCCGGGATTTAACGGCCGTGCCCGGGAGAGCTCACCAGGCCTCCGTTTATACCGGTCCACACAAATGTGGAGCAGACGTAACGGCACCTGGGGGGGTGGAGGGGGGGGGGGTGTCCTAGGCCATTGGAGACCCCCAGGGTGGTCAGGGACTGGACGGGGGGGTCGTGCCAGGGAGTCCGAATGCCTCCCTCCCTCTGCCCCAACCCTCCTCCCACTCAAACCCTCCCTCTGAAACCCCTCCCTCCCAAACCCCGCTTCCAAAATCCACCCCCAAAACACCTCCTCTCTAAACCCTCCATCACAAATCCCCCTCACTAAATCCTCCCTCCACTCAAACCCTCCCTCTGAAACCCCTCACAAAACGCCCCTCGCCAAATCCTCCACTTCAAAACCCTCCCTTGCTCAACACTCCCTGCGAAAACACTCCCTCTGAAAACACTCCCTCTGAAAACCCTCCCTACCCAACTCGTCCTTCCCAAAACCCTCCACCTCTTGAACAGTCCCTCCACTCAATCCCTCCCTCCTGAAAACCTCCATCCAAAACGCTCCGTCCAAAATGCTGACTCCAAATCCCTCCCTCCACCCAAACCCTCCCTCCAACATCTCACCTCCCTCCAGAACCTCACCTCCCCAGTGCCTCATCGCCATCCATCACCTGCCTTCCTCCAACACCCACCTTGCACCAGTTCTTCACCAATTGCCAGCATGCCTCCTCCCTCCAGTGTACCTCCTCCCTCCAGCACCTCTCCACCCATCCAGCGTGCCTCCTTCCTCCAGCGTGCCTCCTCCCTCCAACGTTCCTCCTCCCTCCAGCACCTCGCCACCCTCCAGCGTGCCTCCTCCCTCCGACGTGCCTCCTCCCTCCGACGTGCCTCCTCCCTCTAATGTGCCTCCTCCCTCCGACACCTCGACTCCCTCCAGTATTCCTCCTCCCTCCAGCACCTCGCCACCCTCCAGCGTGCCTCCCTCCGACGTGCCTCCTCCCTCTGATGTGCCTCCTCCCTCCAGCACTTCGCCACCCTCCAGCGTGCCTCCTCCCTCCAGCGTGCCTCCTCCCTCCAGCGTGCCTCCTCCCTCCAGCACCTCGCCTCCCTCCAGCGTGCCTCCTCCCTCCAGCGTGCCTCCTCCCTCCAGCGTGCCTCCACCCTCCAGCGAGCCTCCTCCCTCCAGCACCTCGCCTCCCTCCAGCGTGCCTCCTCCCTCCAGCACCTCGCCACCCTCCAGCACCTCGCTACCCTCCAGCACATCGCCACCCTCCAGCGTGCCTCCTCCCTCCAGAGCTTCACCTTCTCAGGCAAAATCTCTCAGTGAGATAATTGTGCAAACTCTCCCGATTATCCTCAAATTTCAATCCTCCCAAACCATTCATTGTGTCACAATCTCCTCTGAGCTGAGCCAAAAACTTCATCCGTCTGCGTCCAACACAACCCCATCACCCAATCACTGGAGGCCACAAGCTCATCCCAACGTTCCGAGCTGGGAAATGTCTTCCCGAAAGCTCTCAGTCACTCCACCTTCCTCTCGTCCTAAATACACATCCTTCAATAAAACCTCTCCAAAAACCACGTTCTCTGTTTCAAACCAATTCTTTGGTCAGGAAGAAGCTCTCGAGGTTTTGAGGGGAAGATACTGAATGGAGACGATTGTATTTGTTGTACAATAGCCGAGCGTCCTGAATGAAAGTTACTCACTCAGACATCCCAGAATCAGCAACAACGTCTTCATCTCACTCGGCAAATCCTGCAAAGGAAAAGAGACAATCCGTATGAGAGAGAATTCCGGCGATGGGAAAATTAGAGATAATGTTAAACTGTGGGTGTGATAGGAAAAATTGAGTTTATCTCTCTATAGTGAGTGACGTCTCTCTGGGAGTGGGATAGTAAACATTGAGTTTATCTATCTATAGTCAGTGAAGTCTCTCACTGGGAGTGGGATAGTAAACATTGAGTTTATCTATCTATAGTCAGTGAAGTCTCTCTCTGGGAGTGGGATAGTAAACATTGAGTTTATCTATCTATAGTCAGTGAAGTCTCACTGGGAGTGGGATAGTAAACATTGAGTTTATCTATCTATAGTCAGTGAAGTCTCTTTGGGAGTGGGATAGTAAACATTGAGTTTATCTCTCTATAGTCAGTGAAGTCTCTCACTGGGAGTGGGATAGTAAACATTGAGTTTATCTATCTATAGTCAGTGAAGTCTCTCTGGGAGTGGCATAGTAAACATTGAGTTTATCTATCTAAAGTCAGTGAAGTCTCTCACTGGGAGTGGGATAGTAAACATTGAGTTTATCTATCTGTAGTCAGTGAAGTCTCTCTGGGAGTGTGATAGTAAACATTGAGTTTATCTATCTGTAGTCAGTGAAGTCTCTCTGGGAGTGGGATAGTAAACATTGAGTTTATCTATCTGTAGTCAGTGAAGTCTCTCTGGGAGTGTGATAGTAAACATTAAGGGCCCGATTCTCCGCACTCACGATGGGTCGGAGAATAGCGGGCGGCGAAAATTCTTACGGCGACGCTGGTCTGACGCCCTCCCGCTATTCTCCCCCCCCCAACTCCCGCCCCCTGACACGAATCGCTGCTCGCCGTTTGTTTACGGCGAGCAGCGATTCTCCCCTGGCCGGTGGGCCGATTTCCAAGGCCTTTACGGCCGTTTTCACGAATTTAAATACACCTGCTATACCAGTTCGTGAAAACGGCCGCAAAGTGCCGTTCTGCACAACCATTCCACCGATTGGCACGGCCACACCACGGCCGTGCCAAGGGTGGCATGGGCCCGCAATCGGTGCCCACCTATCGCGGGCACCGGGACCGATTCCCGTGCACTCGTTCTCCCTCCGCCGCCCCACAGGATAAGTCCGCGGCGCGGCTGAGGGGCATTACGGACCGCGCATGCGTGGGTCTGACGCATATGCGCGGATGACGTCATCCACGCATGCGCGGGTTGGAGTCCTCCAATCCGCGAATGTGCGGCTGACGTCATCATATGCGTCAACCGTCGCTATCTTTGGCGCGCGGATTTAGCGAAATTCGTTAAGCCCGCGATGCCGGAGTTCAAGGGGCCCCTCTGCTAGCCCCGACCAGGGAGCAGAATCGGGTCCCGGGAGGGGGCGCGGAGGCTCCCGTGAAACGCGGCCGGTTTCACGGCAGCCATCACGACTCTCCGCCTTTGCGGAGAATCGCGCCCTGAGTTTATCTATCTGTAGTCAGTGAAGTCTCTCTGGGAGTGGCATAGTAAACATTGAGTTTATCTATCTATAGTCAGTGAAGTCTCTCACTGGGAGTGGGATAGTAAACATTGAGTTTATCTATCTATAGTCAGTGAAGTCTCTCTGGGAGAGGGATAGTAAACATTGAGTTTATCTATCTATAGTCAGTGAAGTCTCTCTGGGAGTGGGACAGTAAACATTGAGTTTATCTATCTATAGTCAGTGAAGTCTCTCACTGGGAGTGGGATAGTAAACATTGAGTTTATCTATCTATAGTCAGTGAAGTCTCCCTGGGAGTGGGATAGTAAACATTGAGTTTATCTATCTATAGTCAGTGAAGTCTCTCTGGGAGTGGGATAGTAAACATTGAGTTTATCTATCTATAGTCAGTGAAGTCTCTCTGGGAGTGGAATAGTAAACATTGAGTTTATCTCTCTGTAGTCAGTGAAGTCTCTCTCTGGGAGTGGGATAATAAACATTGTGTTTATCTATCTATAGTCAGTGAAGTCTCTCTGGGAGTGGGATATTAAACAATGAGTTTATCTATCTATAGTCAGTGAAGTCTCTCTGGGAGTGGGATAGTAAACATTGAGTTTATCTATCTATAGTCAGTGAAGTCTCTCTGGGAATGGGTAGTAAACATTGAGTTTATCTATCTATAGTCAGTGAAGTCTCTCTGGGAGTGGGATAGTAAACATTGAGTTTATCTATCTGTAGTCAGTGAAGTCTCTCTGGAAGTGGCACAGTAAACATTGAGTTTATCTATCTATAGTCAGTGAAGTCTCTCTGGGAGTGGAATAGTAAACATTGAGTTTATCTCTCTGTAGTCAGTGAAGTCTCTCTGGGAGTGGGATAGTAAACATTGTGTTTATCTATCTATAGTCAGTGAAATCTCTCTCTCTGGGAGTGGGATATTAAACAATGAGTTTATCTATCTATAGTCAGTGAAGTCTCTCTGGGAGTGGGATAGTAAACATTGAGTTTATCTCTCTGTAGTCAGTGAAGTCTCTCTCTGGGAGTGGGATAATAAACATTATGTTTATCTATCTATAGTCAGTGAAATCTCTCTCTCTGGGAGTGGGATATTAAACAATGAGTTTATCTATCTATAGTCAGTGAAGTCTCTCTGGGAGTGGGATAGTAAACATTGAGTTTATCTATCTATAGTCAGTGAAGTCTCTCTGGGAATGGGTAGTAAACATTGAGTTTATCTATCTATAGTCAGTGAAGTCTCTCTGGGAGTGGGATAGTAAACATTAAGGGCGAAATTCTCCCAAAACGGGAGAAATCGTAAAACTGCTGTAAAACCCGGGCGGGTTTTACGGCAGCGCGCCCCTTCCCGACGGGGGACCGATTCTGGTCCCCCGTCGGGGCTAGCAGCCCGACGTCGGAGGCTCCGACAAGTCGGGTTTAACGAAAATCGTTAAGCCCGCTTGCCGGATTTAGCGCCGGCTGACGCGTCATATGACGTCAGCCACGCATGCGCAGTTTGGAATACTCCACCCGCGCATGCGCGGGTGACGTCATCGCGTTTTTGCGCGAAACCCGCGCATGCGCGGGCCGGGTTGCCCCTCAGCCGCCCCGCGTATTGATACTGCGGGGCGGCGGAAGGACAAATAGTGCGCGGGCAGCGGGCCCGCTGCCCGCGATCGGTGCCCACCGATCGCGGGCCCATGGCACCCTTGGCACGGCCGTGGTACTGCCGTGCCAATCGGTGCCATGGTTATTTTTTGCGAGTTTGTCACGACGTTTTTACGAACGGCAGGACCAGGTGTGTTTGCCGTTCGTAGAAAGGTCGTAAAGGGCTGGGACTTCGGCCCTTCTAACAGCTGAGAATCGCTGCCGGCCGTAAAAAAACGGCGGCAGCGATTCTTGTCGGGATTTCGGCGGGGGGGGGGGGGGGGGGGAGAATAGCGGGAGGGCGTCAAAAAATGTCGGGAAGGCCCTCCCCCTATTCTCCCACCCGTCGTGGGGGGGGGGAGAATTTCGCCCTAAGTTTATCTATCTATAGTCAGTGAAGTTTCTCTGGGAGTGCGATAGTAAACATTGAGTTTATCTATCTATAGTCAGTGAAGTCTCTCTGGGAGTGGGATAGTAAACATTGAGTTTATCTATCTATAGTCAGTGAAGTCTCTCACTGGGAGTGGGATAGTAAACATTGAGTTTATCTATCTATAGTCAGTGAAGTCTCTCTGGGAGTGGGATAGTAAACATTGGGCGCGATTCTCCGCTGCCCACGACGGGTCGGAGAATAGCGGGAGGGCCTTCCCGACAATTTTCACGGCCTCCCGCTATTCTCCCCCCCTGTGGTATTGTGTGAAGTAAATAATGGCATGATGGGAAAACTAGTCATGTTTCTTGGTACTATAACATTTAAACTGACTTTGCATAACCTAAGGCACAAATACAAGCAGCCAAGTTCAACTTGACCCGAAAACTTGCTGACTCTAAACTCGGATAAAAACTCAGTCGTCCCACCCCAGAGCAATCTAAATACACAAGATAAACGAGAAATAGTTCTTTTCGATACTGAAACAAATCTGCTCCGTTTCTTAAACATGCACCAAAAGACAAGATAGTGATATGAGACCCCGAGTCCTCTAAAGGTCAGCAAGGTGACGCCATTTTAATGATTATTATTTATGTTTTACTTTTGATCAAATTCCTGACCAAGCTGTATTCACGTTATCTTGATTTTATAATGTATAAATGTCTACCTATTTTCTGTAATATCCAGACTTGGAAGGGAACCAGCAGTTTGTACTTGGCTGCCTTCCGACTTCAAGTCTCAGCCATACTGCTAGCAGTTGTAGTTCATAAATAAAGCTTAGTTTTGCTTTCCTAACGAACCTTGTTGAATCTTTTTATCACAGTCCAGAAGCGGGGAAAATATTGACTACGACATTTGGCGCTGCGAGAAAAAATCCAATACCCTGAGTGATCTTCCGTGAGGGACTAAGAAAAAGTGATCGAAGCTACGACCGGAGTAAAGAGACAGACGCCGGCACAAGGTATGATTCACCTTGGTCTCTGTCTCTCTCTCGGATTGCTGGCTTGACCCCTCTTCCCTGACGAAAGTAACTAAACAGGTGACGGTTCTCGAATCTAAATTTGACTGTGAGTAATTTTGGGGTCAGGGACCCGATTGTGATTAGCCACAGGTCAGGGACCTTTTTGATCTTGTTTTCCATCCGGATCAGATTTATACAGGCTGTCAATAAATTTGGTTCAGGGACCCTTTGATTAAGTTTTGGGGTCAGGGATTCTGTGAATAAGTTTTGGGGTCAGGGACCCTGTGAGTATTTTTTTTTGGGGTCATGGACCCTCCAATTTGATTTGGTACCAGAAATTTTTTTTGAACATTTTTTTGCCAGGGACACATTATGGGACAAACTTTAGACAAAACTAGGGGCAATTCTGCTCTATTTTTCATGTGTTTAAAAACCCTTCTCATGAACGTTGTTCCGGAGACTGTTTGCAGCGCTGCTTTAAACAATAAATTAGGTAACGATATCTGGCCACTAGGTTACACAGGGAACTTGGAACTACAATAATTGCATTGTCGCTGAAAAAATTATTTGGTAGAGAAACGCCAGCTTCAAACTTAACGCAACGAACAATCACTGTTTATGAGTTGAAGAGATAACGCCCGCAAAAGAGGTATTGATGATTGTGTGAATGGGATAGAAAACAGTCAAACCACTAAAACAGCAATCTGGCAATAACAAACCTCCTGTTGGCAGTAATGTAGGGCTGGCCCATAATATTATAGGAAAGGAAGATCCTCCCAGTTGCTCTGGAATGCCGTTGTTCCACTATTCAGGTGATACGGAAGGGGAGGACGATTTCAACCCTGGACCCCACCCTCATCCTGCACGCCCCGATCCTACAATTCCACTGTCCCAAGTCCTGACTCCCCCTTCTGATCCCATTACCAATGAACCCCCCGCTAACGTGTCCCCCGTAGCGACACGCATTCGGTCACATACGCAAGCTGTAAATATGCAACAAACCTTTACCTCTGTTAATCAGGCTTTTCTTGATTTATCACTCCAACCTAATGAGAAGGAAACTTTTCCTCCAGCCTCCCCCTTGTACTGTGCAAGATATTTTTTTACTGACACGGGAGAACAGCCCTAGCCACCTTGACCTTGCCCCCTTGCTGCCAGGCTCATAACACACAGGGAACTGTCATACGTCCATTCTCCATACATTATAAACAACCCTTCTCTATGGAGGACATGATAATTTACTAAAAAGTATTGATTAAAAGATCCACAAGAAGGGAATTATGGAAGTGAAGTTAATGAGTTACCAATTTAGAAGCATGCTGGGGATAATGACTGAATTTTAACATTGCTTTTGAATGAAATTTAGTAGATCAGATAATGTAAACTAACTACTGCTTGGTATGTTGTACTGGCCTTATTATGATAACAGGTGGTTCTTCTGAAGGACAACAAAATGAATACTCAAATTGTTTTTAAACTAAGGGCAAAACATTCATAGTTCCTCTTGTAAATGTTCCTAAGCTTTCTCTCTTCAAAGTTGTTCAGTTCACACTATTTCAGTTTATAAGAAAATGCCTTTCAAATTAACTTTACGAATAGAAGTAATTAACTATGAATAAGCTTTTAGATTACGTGAAAAGACGTAAAAGGCATCACACCAAGTTCCCCGCCCCTTAGATTCAGCAGGAAACATTAACCATTTCAGCAGACAGTTGGTCTTTTTTGAATTGACAAAGAAAAAATACACGTCTCTAAGAATAGCTAATGCCTCTTAAATTAATCAATGCAAATTGACTTAAATGGAATAACACAGATAAAGTTTTCGAAGGAGAATGAAAAATGTTTTTGTTCAAAATTTTTCCCCAAGGACAAGGGCTGAATCCAAGAGAGAGAAAGAGAGACAGAGGAAGAGATTGAAGGAGAGAGAGAGAGACAGGGACAGAGACAGGATCTGTTAGAGACAACAAAAGTTGAGAGAGCGAAAGAGAGCGAGTCAGGGAGAGGCAGAGATGGAGAGGTAGGCAGATAAAGAGAAAGAGCAACAAGAGTTCCAAAGACAGACAGAGTTACGTAGAGAGGGAGAGAGATAGATAAGAGAGAGAGGGAAATAATTCATATTTCATTTTTCAGACTTTGACTTTAAAAATTATGTTTCAAGCTGTGATTATTTGAAAGAGGTAAAGAGATATCAATGCCAACATGGTCCTTGTTATTACCTGAAACCTTCGCGATAAAAGGTTCCTGTTAACTTTGTAAGGCGGGTGACATAGAATCTTTACAGTGTCACCTTTGAGCTGTTAATTGGTTTGTACGGAGCGCGATTACTCCTGCAGATGCGGATAACTCTGCTTAATAACACATAAACAGGGCAAAAAGCGTGCGTACCCTGACATAAAACATCACACATGTAATTTCCTTAATCAATTGTTAAAATTGTAATTGGAAGGACCATCTGGCATCAGACAAAGGGTGCAATGGGTAAAGCTTTAGATACAACTTTTGAAAATGGCAGCGCACTGCAAACGCTGTGTGAACAATACTGGGGGGAACTAAAGACCTATCAACAGTCATAGAAGCTCAACAAGTGATTTGGGAAAATAATAGGGGGTCAACTGCTAAAACGTTAGTTGCTCTATGGAGGGAATATTGTCCAAAATTGAAGGATGCCTCCTTGTTAGCCAACTGGCAGGATAAAGAATTAAAATTGGGTATAGAATTGACAGGTCTTGAAAACGGAATGCGCATATGGGAAAAGAACCAAGTTAGGCTATCCACCTTGATCAGAAAGGGGCTAAAACACTCCATTAGTTTTTGTTCAGGAATATCTGAGGATGACAAATCGCCCAAAATGAAAAAAGGGGAGCAAAGTCAATACAAGATTAAGGTTAGGAACTTAACAATGGATTCTTGTCTAAAATAACTTCAGATCATTTCAGGCCGTCCAGATAGACTCGGTGGTTCAGTTCATTTGAAATTTTAAAAAATAATAAACATCCAGTAATGTCTCTTCCAAAAAAAAACTGGTTAAATAGCAAACATTGAAAATTGACTACTCATAGCCCTCTCCCAGGAAGGATGTACCTCAACTAGCGACACCTGACCCTATTAGGCAGACAGACACTGCAAATTCGGAGCGGTAATACAAGTGCATTGATAATGGAATGTTTCTAGAACTGTCTCAAATACCAGGTCACCAGCTGCAGAATTTAATAACTTCTGAGCCTGGGCCCGATTGCTCTCTGTTCTATGCTGGCAGCTAACGTTAACCCTGAGTACCATTGTTTAAAAAAATAAAAATCTACAAACTGCAGGAAGTCTTACAAAAGATTAATGACACTTTGGCACAGCTATTAAAACACCCGATAGAGTCCAGATGAGAGAATATAGTGACCCAAGCCTTGATAACGGCATTACCATATCACCTATCCCACAGGCCCAGCTTCAAAATTTTCCCCTATTCACTACTCCACAGTGGTGGTCGATTGATTTTGATCCCTCACACTTTTCACCTCCCTTAGATATTCCCAATCCACATGTCACTCTTTGCTACGATCATACAGGATGCTCGCCCGCTTTGGAGAGCATTTACCAAGACGCCATTGGTTCTCTACAATCCGTTTCCTTTGTTGGCCTCGCTAAGGGAAAAGAAGGGTCTGCCTTTCTTGTCGATTTACCCCACAGCCTTTGGCGTCAGTCGAGACTTGTGTCATCCCACGTGACCCTTTCTGTCAACGAAAGCTACAGTGCCAAGTCCTTGGAATTTCTGGCAGCTGCACTAAGAGGACAAGCTGATCCTTTCCTTAATGGAAGTCAAACCCTACCCGCAGGCACTTTAGAATATTTTAAACGCCCATTTGTCCTCATTGGCACACTGCACCACCATCGTTCAGCCCAATCTACGACTCCTGAACTGCCCACAGATTTATGGGCAGCCTCCAAACACGAAGCTGGTCTCACTAATGTCCCTCCCATTGTTATTAGAGTCAAACCTGATATGCCCTTGCCCTCGATTTCACAGTACCCTTTGCGCCCCGAGGCTGAAGAAGGAGTCTCGGTCATGATTCAATCGTTCCTTCAACAGGGAATTTTGATACCATGCCAATCGCCCTGTAACACTCCGATTCTTCCAGTTCCAAAGATAGGAAGACCATCCGAATGGCGTTTGGTCCAAGACCTCCGGCGTATTAATCAGATAGTGGAACCCTTACATCCTATTGTCCCAAACCCGGTGACAATCCTTAGTAATGTCCCACCGGGAGCCACTATTTTCACCCTTGTTGATTTACAACATGCCTTTTTTGCGATACCCCTCGCCCCTGAATCACAGTATTTGTTTGCCTTTACATTTAAGGGAAAGCAATACACTTGGACTAGGCTTCCACAGGGCATCATTCATTCTCCAACCATTTTCTCACAGGCATTGCCCTCCCGGTTAGCGACATTAGCACCTCCTGGTGGCTCCACCATCATTCAATATGTTGATGACTTACTCCTTGCCAGCCCTGATTTCATCGCTAACCAGTGTGACACCTTTTACCTGCTCATCCGTCCTCATTCATGGAGATATGTGATCCCGCCCGCTAAAGAGTGCGCAAAGAGTGGTGAGGCCGTGGAATGCCCTACCTGCAACAGTAGTGAACTCGCCAACATTGAGGGCATTTAAAAATTTATTGGATAAGCATATGGATGATAAGGGCATAGTGTAGGTTAGATGGCCTTTAGTTTTTTTTTCCATGTCGGTGCAACATCGAGGGCCGAAGGGCCTGTACTGCGCTGTATCGTTCTATGTTCTATGTTCTATGTTCTAAAGTTCATAAAGGCCAACGACAGGTCAAATTTTTGGGTGTCCTAATAAGTGCTACTGATCGCTCGCTTACTCAGGAACGCATTTCTCCTATACTGCAGACCCCATTTCCTACATCACCCAAGCAGGTGCGAGCCTTTTTAGGATTAGTGAACTTTCGCAGACAATGGATTCCGAATGTTACTGTACATACTAAAGAATTAACTCCGTACTCCTCTCAAAATGCTCCTCTTAAGTTTGAACTACCTGATTCAGCAAAGCAATCATTTATTACTCTGAAAAATGCCCTGGCTACCGCCCCAGCACTAGGACAACCTATGTATGACAGACCCTTTCAGCTGTACATTAATGTTCTTGATCAATGTGCCACTGGTGTTCTTACACAAGAACACGGTGACCGGCGTCGCCCGGTCGCCTACTGGTCTACTAAATTAGATCCTGTAGCTTGGGGTCGACCTCCCTGCACCCAAATTCTTACGGCTGTCCATTTGTTAGCACAGGCAGCCTCTAATCTGACCCTTCACCAGCCAGTACAAGTGCATACTTCGCACTCTATTGTGTCTCTCCTAACGTCTCAGCAAACCCAGCATCTGACTCAAGCGCGCTTGAGCCGCTATGAGGTTTCACTATTGTAAAACCCCGACCTTTCTTTTCATTATTGTTCAACCTTAAATCCTGCTGTGTTCCTCGAACAGCCCCCCGATAACCTTGGGGACCCACCACACGATTGTTTACTTCGGAATCACTTCCTTACCACGCCTCGCCCGGATTTAACAGACAGGCCTATTGATAATCAAGATCTAATTTTTGATGTTGATGGCAGTTCTTCCATTTCCTGTCCCACAGTCGGGATATGCCGTGGTAACCGACACTGACGTGCAGGAAGCAGCAGCCTCCCAGACCCCTGTCTCTGCACAAAAAGCCGAGCTATTCGCCCTTACTCGAGCATGTATTTTGGCCACAGACAAAAGTACTAATGTTTACACTGATTCTAGGTATGCCTTTGGCGTGACCCATGATTTTGGCCGCCTCTGGCAACACCGAGGTTTTCTCACCTCTGCGGGAACTCCCATTCAAAATGCATTTTGGTTAAAAATCTCCTCGATACTATTCAGCTTCCCCGTCAATTGGCAGTTATTAAATGTGTTACGCACACGAAGGGTGACACTCCTGTTCAATTAGGAAATGCCAGTGCTGATTCAGCTGCTAAAACTGCAGCTTCATCAACCTCTTTAATTGTTCCCAGTGGGGCTAATCAGGCTCTAAACCAGGTACCTGCATTGAGGACGAAGGGCATGCCAGAGATAACTAAAGTTCAAAATTTACAGAGGGACGCCTCTGATTCTGAGCGAACACTATGGAAGTCAATGGGGTGTTCGCACTCCTTGACACGAGACCTCTGGCTGACTCCAGCTGGTCAAGTTTGTATTCCGAATTCTTTATTGCCTGTACCTGTTGATGATTTGCATTCTTGTACCCATCTTGGCAAGGAGGGAGTGGTACAGCTACTCCTAAAAACTTGGTGACACCCAGATTTGAATACAGCAGCGCAAACACGGCAGGATCGATGCGTCATTTGCATGAAACATAATAAGGGTAAAGGTATTAAATGCCCTCCAGGAACCACTCCCTTGTCAGATAGTCCTTTCGCTTGTACACAGCTTGATTTTATCGAATTGCCAAAAGCACAGTGCTATAAATTTGTTTAGTAATAATCAATGTGTTTAGTAAATGGATTAAAGCCTTCCCCACCACTACTTTTACGGCACATACAGTAGTGAAGTTGTTGTTAACGGAAGTCATTCCTTGTTTTGGGGTTTCCAAAATGGTGAGCTCAGACAATGGACCATATTTTGTAGCTCGGATCAATACTGAATTGTGAGATTCTCCGTGGGCCAATGGGCCGAGTACCGGGGAGTTTACGGCCGTTTTCACGGCCGCGATCACACCTGCTTTCAGCGTTCGTGAAAATGGCCGCAAAGTGCCCGTCCCGGACAACCATGGCACCGATTGGCACGGCCGCACCACGGTGGCATGGGCCTGCGATCGGTGGGCACCGATCGCGGGCAGCGGATCCGATACCCACGCACTATTTGTTCTTCCGCCGCCCCGCAGGATCAGTCCGCGGGGCGGCTGAGGGGCATGACGGCCCGCGCATGCGCGGGTTTGATGCATCTGCGTGATGACGTCAGCCGGCGTGACGCTTGGCGCGCGGACATAGCGACAGTCGCTAAGCCCGCGATGCCGTGCTTCACGGGGCCCCACTGCTAGCCCCGCACGGGGGGGGGGGGGGGGGGGGGGGGTGAATCGTGTCCCAGGAGGGGGCGGGGAGACTGCTGTGAAAAACGGGCAGTTTCACGGCAGCCTTTACGACTAGCCGCATTTGCGGAGAATCGCGCCCAATTGAGTTTATCTATCTATAGTCAGTGGTCTCACTGGGAGAGGGATAGTAATCATTGAGTTTATCTATCTATAGTCAGTGAAGTCTCTCTGGGAGAGGGATAGTAAACATTGAGTTTATCTATCTATAGTCAGTGGTCTCACTGTGAGTGGGAGAGTAAACATTGAGTTTATCTATCTATAGTCAGTGGTCTCACTGTGAGTGGGAGAGTAAACATTGAGTTTATCTATCTATAGTCAGTGGTCTCACTGGGAGAGGGATAGTAAAGAATGAGTTTATCTGTCTATAGTCAGTGGTCTCACTGGGAGAGGGATAGTAAACATTGAGTTTATCTATCTATAGTCAGTGAAGTCTCCCTGGGAGTGGGAGAGTAAACATTGAGTTTATCTATCTATAGTCAGTGAAGTCTCTCTGGGAGTGGGATAGTAAACATTGAGTTTATCTATCTATAGTCAGTGAAGTCTCTCTGGGAGAGGGATAGTAAACATTGAGTTTATCTATCTATAGTCAGTGGTCTCACTGGGAGTGGGATAGTGAACATTGAGTTTATCTATCTATAGTCAGTGGTCTCACTGGGAGTGGGATAGTAAACATTGAGTTTATCTATCTATAGTCAGTGAAGTCTCACTGGGAGTGGGATAGTAAACATTGAGTTTATCTATCTATAGTCAGTGGTCTCACTGGGAGTGGGATAGTAAACATTGAGTTTATCTATCTATAGTCAGTGAAGTCTCACTGGGAGTGGGATAGTAAACATTGAGTTTATCTATCTATAGTCAGTGAAATCTCTCTCTCTGGGAGTGGGATAGTAAACATTGAGTTTATCTATCTACAGATGTTGAAGTTAGGGATACCGTATATACTCGCGTATCCTGCGATCTCGCGTATCATGCGACCCCTAAATTTTCGGCCCCAAAACATGATTTTATCATATATCTTATGTATCATGTGAGTCGCTTTTTTGAGATACCAGATGGCACTGGGCTAGGCTTTCCGCCATAAACAACCGAATGAGAAACAGCTGTTTTGCTGTTTCTAATCACGATAATAAACAGTTACCTAACACGTAACAAGTACCGTAACACATAACAACGATCTAATACATTCTACCCTTAGCCACGATGGAGAAAAGATCTGCGAAGAAATATACTGCCAAATTGAAGCTGCAAGTTGTTGCCGAAGCGGAACAAAGCAACAACGTTAAAGCTGCAAAGCTGTTTGGTGTCGGAGAAAGCTGTGTCCGAAACTGGAGAAAACAAAAAGAAAAATTGAAGGAAACTCCTTCCTATAAATGCGCAAATCGCGGGTCGAAATGAAGGAGAATTCCAAGCTTTATTTGATGATGACACTGATAACAATGAAAGCGAATTTGAAGGATTTTAGTTTACCTGTAATAGTTTGTTTTAAAAGTGTTTTTATTTTATTAAATGTTAATTAACCTACATATGTATTCCTGTTTTATATTTCATAAATATAATAGTTTCATTAACTACTGGGTACTATTTGACTTACCGTAAATGGATACGGTCTGCTTAACAGCCTAACAGCCTAATCTTGGCCAGCACTTCACACCCGCAAATTTTGTATCTCGCGTATCATGCGACCCCCCAAATTTCGGTTATAATTTAGGTTCTCAAAAGTCGCATGATACGCGAGTATATACGGTAGATGTTTGATTCCTCTAGGTCAAGTCGGCATAAGGAGGGAGGATGTGTTGGGTATTCTGAAAGGCATTCAGGTGGAAAAGTCCCCAGGTCCGGATGGGATCTATCCCAGGTTACTGAAGGAAGCGAGAGAGGAAATAGTTGGGGCCTTAACAAACGTCTTTGCAGCATCCTTGAGCATGGGTGAGGTCCCAGAGGACTGGAGAATTGCTAATGTTGTTCCCTTGTTTAAGAAGGGTAGCAGGGATAATCCAGGTAATTTTAGACCGGTGAGCCTGACATCAGTGGTAGGGAAGCTGCTGGAGAAGATACTGAGGGATAGGACCTATTCCCATTTGGAAGAAAATGGGCTTATCAGTGATAGGCAACATGGTTTTGTGAAGGGAAGGTCATGTCTTACCAACGTAATGGAATTCTTTGAGGAAGTGACAAAGTTGATTGAAGAGGGAAGGGCTGTAGATGTCATATACACGGACTTCAGTAAGGCATTTGATAAGGTTCCCCATGGTAGGCTGATGGAGAAAGTGAAGTCTCGTGGGGTCCAGGGTGGACTAGGTAGATGGATAAAGAATTAGCTGGGCAGCCCAAGACAGAGAGTAATGGTGGAAGGGAGTTTCTCAAAATGGAGAAAGGTGACTAGTGGTGTTCCACAGGGATCTGTGCTGGGACCACTGTTGTTTGTGATATACATAAATGATCTGGAGGAAAGTACGGGTTGTCTGATTAGCAAGTTTGGAGATGACACTAAGATTGGTGGAATAGCAGATAGTGAAGGGACTGTCAGAGAACACAGCAGAATATAGATAAATTGGAGAGTTGGGAAGAGAAATGGCAGATTGAGTTCAATCCGGGCAAATGCGAGGTGAGACATTTTGGAAGATCCAATTCAAGAGTGAACTATATGGTAAATGAAAAAGCCCTGGGGAAAATTGATGTACAGAGAGATCTGGGGGTTCAGGTCCATTGTACACTGAAGGTGGCTGTTTAGGTCGATAGAGTGGTCAAGAAGGCAGACGGCATGCTTTCCTTCATCGGAACGGATATTGATTACAAGAGTTGGCAGGTCATGTTACAGTTGTATAAGAATGTGGTTTGGCTACATTTGGAATACTGCGTACAGTTCTGGTCGCCACATTACCAAAAGGATGTGGATGCTTTTGAGAAGGTGCAGAGGAGGTTCACCAGGATGTTGCCTGGTATGGAGGGTGCTAGCTATGAAGAGAGGCTCAGTAAATTAGGATTATTTTCATTAGAAAGATGGTGGTTGAGGGAGGGAACCCATTGAGGTACAAAATCATGAGAGGTATGGACAGGGTGGATAGCAAGAAGCTTTATCCCTGAGTGGGGGACTCAATTACTAGGGGTCACGAGTTCAAGGTGAGAGGGGAAAAGTTTAAGGGAGATATGCCTGGAAAATCCTTTACGCAGAGGGTGGTGGGTGCCTGGAACGCATTGCCGACAGAGGTGGTAGAGGTGGGCACGATAGCGTATTTTGGACAGATACATGAAAGGGCAGGGAGCAGAGGGATACAGATCCTTAGAAAATAGGCGACAGTTTCAGATAGAGGATCTGGATCGGCACAGGCTTGGAGGGCCGAAGGGCCTGTTCCTGTGCTTAAATATTTCTTTGTTCTTTGTTCTCTTTGTTCTAAACCATGCTTGTTTGTGACTTACTGGATTCATCATTCAGATCCATCTCCAGTCTCCTCAATGACACAGCTCATTCAGGAGCTCTGTATTGGGACTGGAGAACACACACAGACTTGAGCACATCTTCAAAAACAGTGATAAAACTCTCAACATATTCTAAATTCTAATTCATACCTGATTACTTACCGGAGCCTCAGGAGGTGTTCCGGTGTGAGCTGGAGGAGGTTCAGTAAGATTGCCTGTTCCTCAGTGTTGACTTCTGCCTATGGGACCCTCTGTCTCCTTATGAGGGAAACAGACCGGACGACAATTCTGATTTGCTCCCTGGAGAGCAAAGCTTATCCAATAGAATGGCTGGAGGGGGAAATGTGACTGTGCCTTGTGTCATGTGCTCTGCATTGGGTAATGTAATCCAGCCCCTGTCACTCACAGTGCTGGATTCTGAAATGTAAATCACCACATTTACCGGAAGTCTGCAGAGGGATTTGGATAGGTTAAGTGAATGGGCTAGGGTATGGCAGATGGAATACAATGTTGACAACTGTGAGGAGATCCATTTTGGTAGGAATAACAGCAAAAGGGATTATTATTTCAATAATAAAATATTAAAACCTGCTGCTGTGCAGAAATACCTGGTTGTGCTGGTGCATGAGTCACAACAAGTTGGTTTACAGGTGCATCAGGTTTTTTGTCCTTCATTGTTTGAGGGATGGAATTTAAGACTAGCGAGGTTATGCTGCAATTGTATCAGGTGTTAGTGAGGCCACACCTGGAGTGTTGTGCTCAGTTTTGGTCTCCTTACCTGAGAAAGAATGTACTGGTGCTGGAGGGTGTAGAGGAGATTCACGAGGTTAATCCCAGAACTGAAGGAGTTGGATTATGAGGAGAGGTTGAGTAGACTGGGACTGTACTCGTTGGAATTTAGAAGGATGAGGGGGTGGATCATACAGAAACATATACAATTATGAAGGGAATAGATAGGATAGATGGGGGCAGGTTGTTTCCACTGGCGGGTGAAAGCAGAACGAGGGGGCATCGCCTCACAATAAGGGGAAGTAGATTTAGGACTGAGCTTCGGAGGAACTTCTTCACCCAAAGGGTTGTGAATCAATGGAATTCCTTGCCCAGTGAAGCAATTGAGGCTCCTTCATTAAATGTTTTTAAGATAAAGATAGATTATTTTTTGATGAATAAAGGAAAAAAGGGTTATGGTGTTCCGGCCAGAAAGTGGAGCTGAGTCCACAAAAGATCAGCCATGATCTCATTGAATGGCAGAGCAGGCTCGAGGGGCCAGATGGCCGACTTCTGCTCCTAGTTCTTATGTTCTTATTTCACACCAGAATCCACGCCCAGTTAAACCACCAACCCACACACATTCCAACCGCCAATCGAAAACTAATAGAAATTTGTTTGTAATTGTCCCCTGTTGTTGTTTGTGAGTTGATGTGGATTGGGGGATAACCCAGCCCTGCTAAATGTCTGGTACATCTCCATGGTGATCTGTGAAACAGTGGAGACCCCGAACAGAGAATCTGAGGGGCACGGGGCAATTTTCCTGGCCATCCTACAGCCTGTTTTGTGGCTCCTGAGGCCATTGGCCAGTGGAAGGATCTTTCAGTCCCATCGCTGTCAATGGGGCTTCCCGGTGTTTACACCCTCCGCCCCACGGCAGGGGGAGGGGGCTCTGTCAGTGGGACCGGAATCACACCAATAGGAATGGCCGGGAAGTCCCACACACTGACTCCAGTGAAGACACAATTAAGAAGCTTTCCCGAATTTCCTCCAAAGCTTCATCCGTTTTGAGTTGCCTCGATCCTATGTATGCTTCCTTTTTCATCTTAGCTAGTCTCACAATTTCACCTGTCATCCATGGTTCCCTAATCTTGCCATTTCTATCTTTCATTTTCACAGGAACATGTCTGTCCTGCACTCTAATCAACCTTTCCTTAAAAGACTTCCACATTTCAAATGTGGATTTATCCTTAAACAGCTGCTCCCAATCCACATTCCAGAGCTCCTGCCGAATTTTGTTCCTTTAGGACCATTCTCATCTTTGGCCATTAGTATTCTAAAATTTATGGAATTGTAATCGCTATTCCCAAAGCAATCGCCGACTGAAACATCAACCACCTGGCCGGGATCATTCCCCAATACCAGGTCCAGCATGGCCCCTTCCCGAGTTGGACTATTTACATACTGCTCTAAAAAAAACTCTCCTGGATGCTCCTTAAAAACTCTGTTCCATCCACGCCATAATAAAATATTAAAACCTGCTGCTGTGCAGAAATACCTGGTTGTGCTGGTGCATGAGTCACAACAAGTTGGTTTACAGGTGCAACAGGTTTTTTGTCTTCATTGTTTGAGGGATGGAATTTAAGACTAGCGAGGTTATGCTGCAATTGTATCAGGTGTTAGTGAGGCCACACCTGGAGTGTTGTGTTCAGTTTTGGTCTCCTTACCTGAGAAAGAATGTACTGGTGCTGGAGGGTGTGCAGAGGAGACTAGTTTAATCCCAAATCTGAAGGGGTTGGATTATGAGGAGAGGTTGAGTAGTCTTGGACTGTACTCGTTGGAATTTAGAAATTTAGAAGGATGACGGGGGGGGGGGGGGGGGGGGGGGGGGGGGGGGGGGGGGGGGGGGGGGACCTTACAGAAACATATAAAATTATGAAGGGAATTGTTTTTGAAAACTCACCACATTATTAGAATTCCCCCCATACCAAAAAAGGGTCGATATTCTAAATGGTGAACAGGGATTCTCACTCCCTCACTCCGATGCAGGCTTCGATGGGTGCTATTCAGGTCAAACTATATTTTCAAGTTATCCCCCAGTATAACCCATACCTTCTCCGAAGATTTTATCTACTTACCACTTAGTAGCATCGATGTCCTGTGTCCTGTGTTGCTAAGTAAGTAACGTAGATTTTCAGGAATAATCCACTTTTTCAGGTTAAGTTAAGTTATTTTATTATTATATTTTTTCTTTTAAAAGCTGCAAACACTTTCTTTACAGAAAGGTAAAAAGATCTTGCTTCTGGATCCTGCTGGTTGGTTGTAGGGACCTTCAGGCCCACCTTGACACTCAATCTTCTTTAAATTCTGGTCATTTTGAGTTATATCCGCTGGTTAGCTCTGTGCTGTGTCTTGTTGATCCATGTACTGAGCTACAGGAGCCAACTCTGCTAGCTATCTCTAAGCTGACTCTGACTCCTGTGTAATTTCTAGTCTTCCTTGGATGTATAACTGTTTAAACTCGGCTGCTTGCCTTGTCTTTCCCATGGCCGTGCTCTCTCTCTCTCTCCGAGTTCTCCTCCCCTTCTCTCATGTTGCTGTTTCTCTTGTTGTTGTTGCTCTTCTGTTTCTGTCCCCTGGGTTTATATTCTCTTTCTAACAATTACATAGAACATAGAACATAGAAAAATACAGCACAGAACAGGCCCTTCGGCCCACAATGTTGTGCTGAGCTTTTGTCCCAGATTAAGAACAAATTAATCTACACCCCATCATTCTACCGTAATCCATGTATCTATCCAATTGCCGCTTGAAGGCCCCTAATGTTTCCAACTCAACTATTTCCACAGGCAGTGCATTCCATGCGCCCACTACTCTCTGGGTAAAGAACCTACCTCTGACATCCCCCCTATATCTTCCACCATTCACCTTAAATTTATGTCCCCTTGTAATGGTTTATTCCACCCGGGGAAAAAGTCTCTGACTGTCTACTCTATCTATTCCCCTGATCTATCAAGTCGCCCCTCATCCTTCTCCGTTCGATTGAGAAAAGGCCAAGCACCCTCAACCTTTCCTCGTAAGACCTACTCTCCATTCCAGGCAACATCCTGGTAAATCTCCTTTGCACCTTTTCCAAAGCTTCCACATCCTTCCTAAAATGAGGTGACCAGAACTGCACACAGTACTCCAAATGTGGCCTTACCAAGGTTTTGTACAGCTGCATCATCACCTCACGGCTCTTAAATTCAATCCCTCTGCTAATGAACGCTAGCACACCATAGACCAAATGTTTATGTTTGTGGGACATCCAAAATTAAGGGTCATCAATCGAAGATCGATCGTGACTAATAAACCCAATAAAGAATTTGTGTTTAAAAGGCACTTATTAAGTTTTTAGAGTCCTATTGTAAATTAACTTATTTCCCTCTGATTGTTAAAAAGTATCTTTGATGTAAACATTTGAATACCACTAATTATTCATTTTGGGCATAACGTCACCTCAGATTTGATTGCATTATCCTTTGTGATGTTCAAAGTTCCTTTGGTTTCAATAGGTGTTACTTTTTATTCTGTGATTTTGAGTCGATTAATTTTCCAGTTGTTTCCTAAGAGAGTTTATTTCAATTAAGGTGTGAGACTTTGCTTTTAGCTGTATGCTATAATTTAACTTGGTTATGACTTGAAAGACCTGCCTGCTTTAAACATTCGTCACTTAATCCAATTGAATGTGAGTGAGTGTCTTTAAATTTGCTTACCTTTCAGCGGGATCAGGGTTTGAGGTAATATCAGGTAAGCTCTTCCTTTCTTTTTCTTTTTCTTGTTTTTTTTTAATCTAGAGGGGATGTCAGGGAAGGCAGTACAATGCTCCTCCTGCAGAATGTTTGAGGTGAGGGACGCAGTCAGTGTCCCTGCTGATTTATTCTGTGGGAAGTGCACCCAACTCCAGCTCCTCAAAAACCGTGTTAGGGACCTGGAGCTTGAGCTGGATGAACTTCGGATCATTCGGGAGGCAGAGGGGGTCATAGATAGGAGCTTCAGGGAAGTAGTTACACCAAAGACTGGAGATAGATGGGTAACTGTAAGAGGGACTGGGAAGAAGCAGTCAGTGCAGGGACCCCCTGCGATCGTTCCCCTGAGTAACAAGTATACCGTTTTGGATACTTGTGGGGGGGACGACTTACCAGGGGTAAGCCATGGGGTACGGGCCTCTGGCACGGAGTCTGTCCCTGTTGCTCAGAAGGGAAGGGGGGAAAGGAGTAGAACATTAGTAATTGGGGACTCAATAGTCAGGGGCACAGATAGGAGATTTTGTGGGAGCGAGAGAGACTCACGTTTGGTATGTTGCCTCCCAGGTGCAAGGGTACGTGATGTCTCGGATCGTGTTTTCCGGGTCCTTAAGGGGGAGGGGGAGCAGCCCCAAGTCGTAGTCCACATTGGCACTAACGACATAGGTAGGAAAGGGGACAAGGATGTCAGGCAGGCCTTTAGGGAGCTAGGATGGAAGCTCAGAGCGAGAACAAACAGAGTTGTTATCTCTGGGTTGTTGCCCGTGCCACGTGATAGTGAGATGAGGAATAGGGAGAGAGAGCAATTAAACACGTGGCTACAGGGATGGTGCAGGCGGGAGGGATTCAGATTTCTGGATAACTGGGGCTCTTTCTGGGGAAGGTGGGACCTCTATAGACAGGATGGTCTACATCTGAACCTGAGGGGCACCAATATCCTGGGGGGGAGATTTGTTAGTGCTCTTTGGGGGGGTTTAAACTAATTCAGCAGGGGCATGGGAACCTGGATTGTAGTTTTGGGGTGCGAGAGATTGAGAGTAGAGAGGTCAGGAGCACAGTTTTGACTTCGCAGGAGGGCGGCAGTGTTCAGGTCTGTGGTTTGAAGTGTGTCTATTTCAATGCCAGGAGTATACGAAATAAGGTAGGGGAACTGGCAGCATGGGTTGGTACCTGGGACTTCGATGTTGTGGCCATTTCAGAGACATGGATAGAGCAGGGACAGGAATGGTTGTTGCAGGTTCCGGGGTTTAGGTGCTTTAGTAAGGTCAGAGAAGGGGGCAAAAGAGGGGGAGGTGTGGCGCTGCTAGTCAAGGACAGTATTACGGTGGTAGAAAGGATGCAAGATGGGGACTCTTCTTCCGAGGTAGTATGGGCTGAGGTTAGAAACAGGAAAGGAGAGGTCACCCTGTTGGGAGTTTTCTATAGGCCACCTAATAGTTCTAGAGATGTAGAGGAAAGGATGGCGAAGATGATTCTGGAAAAGAGCGAAAGTAACAGGGTAGTTGTTATGGGAGACTTTAACTTTCCTAATATTGACTGGAAAAGATATAGTTCGAGTACATTGGATGGGTCGTTCTTTGTACAATGTGTGCAGGAGGGTTTTCTGACACAATATGTTGACAGGCCAACAAGAGGTGAGGCCACTTTGGATTTGGTTTTGGGTAATGAACCAGGCCAGGTGTTAGATCTGGAGGTAGGTGAACACTTTGGAGACAGTGACCACAATTCGGTGACCTTTACGTTAGTGATGGAAAGGGATAAGTATACCCCGCAGAGCAAGAGTTATAGCTGGGGGAGGGGCAATTATGATGCCATTAGACATGACTTAGGATGTGTTGGTTGGAGAAGTAGGCTGCAAGGGTTGGGCACACTGGATATGTGGAGCTTGTTCAAGGAACAGCTATTGCATGTTCTTGATAAGTACGTACCAGTCAGGCAGGGAGGAAGGGGTCGAGCGAGGGAACCGTGGTATACCAAAGAAGTGGAATCTCTTGTTAAGAGGAAGAAGGAGGCCTATGTGAAGATGAGGCGTGAAGTTTCAGTTGGGGCGCTTGATAGTTACAAGGAAGCGAGGAAGGATCTAAAGAGAGAGCTGAGACGAGCAAGGAGGGGACATGAGAAGTCTTTGGCAGGTAGGATCAAGGAAAACCCAAAAGCTTTCTATAGGTATGTCAGGAATAAAAGAATGACTAGGGTAAGAGTAGGGCCAGTCAAGGACAGTGGTGGGAAGTTGTGTGTGGAGGCTGAGGAGATAAGCGAGATACTAAATGAATACTTTTCATCAGTATTCACTCAAGAAAAAGATAATATTGTGGAGGAGAATGCTGAGACCCAGGCTATAAGAATAGATGGCATTGAGGTGCGTAGGGAAGAAGTGTTGGCAATTCTGGACAAGGTGAAAATAGATAAGTCCCCGGGGCCGGATGGGATTTATCCTAGGATTCTCTGGGAAGCCAGGGAAGAGATTGCTGAGCCTTTGGCTTTGATTTTTAGGTCATCATTGGCTACAGGAATAGTGCCAGAGGACTGGAGGATAGCAAATGTGGTCCCTTTGTTCAAGAAGGGGAGTAGAGATAACCCCGGTAACTATAGGCCGGTGAGCCTAACGTCTGTGGTGGGTAAAGTCTTGGAGAGGATTATAAAAGATACGATTTATAATCATCTAGATAGGAATAATATGATTAGGGATAGTCAGCATGGTTTTGTGAAGGGTAGGTCATGCCTCACAAACCTTATCGAGTTCTTTGAGAAGGTGACTGAACAGGTAGACGAGGGTAGAGCAGTTGATGTGGTGTATATGGATTTCAGTAAAGCGTTTGATAAGGTTCCCCACGGTCGGCTATTGCAGAAAATACGGAGGCTGGGGATTGAGGGTGATTTAGAGATGTGGATCAGAAATTGGCTAGTTGAAAGAAGACAGAGAGTGGTAGTTGATGGGAAATGTTCAGAATGGAGTTCAGTTACGAGTGGCGTACCACAAGGATCTGTTCTGGGGCCGTTGCTGTTTGTCATTTTTATAAATGACCTAGAGGAGGGCGCAGAAGGATGGGTGAGTAAATTTGCAGACGACACTAAAGTCGGTGGAGTTGTAGACAGTGCGGAAGGATGTTGCAGGTTACAGAGGGACATAGATAAGCTGCAGAGCTGGGCTGAGAGGTGGCAAATGGAGTTTAATGTGGAGAAGTGTGAGGTGATTCACTTTGGAAAGAATAACAGGAATGCGGAATATTTGGCTAATGGTAAAATTCTTGGTAGTGTGGATGAGCAGAGGGATCTCGGTGTCCATGTACATAGATCCCTGAAAGTTGCCACCCAGGTTGATAGGGTTGTGAAGAAGGCCTATGGTGTGTTGGCCTTTATTGGTAGAGGGATTGAGTTCCGGAGCCATGAGGTCATGATGCAGCTGTACCAAACTCTGGTACGGCCGCATTTGGAGTATTGCGTACAGTTCTGGTCGCCTCATTATAGGAAGGACGTGGAAGCTTTGGAACGGGTGCAGAGGAGATTTACCAGGATGTTGCCTGGTATGGAGGGAAAATCTTATGAGGAAAGGCTGATGGACTTGAGGTTGTTTTCGTTAGAGAGAAGAAGGTTAAGAGGTGACTTAATAGAGGCATACAAAATGATCAGAGGGTTAGATAGGGTGGACAGCGAGAGCCTTCTCCCGCGGATGGAGGTGGCTAGCACGAGGGGACATAGCCTTAAATTGAGGGGTAATAGATATAGGACAGAGGTCAGAGGTGGGTTTTTTACGCAAAGAGTGGTGAGGCCGTGGAATGCCCTACCTGCAACAGTAGTGAACTCGCCAACATTGAGGGCATTTAAAAATTTATTGGATAAGCATATGGATGATAAGGGCATAGTGTAGGTTAGATGGCCTTTAGTTTTTTTTTCCATGTCGGTGCAACATCGAGGGCCGAAGGGCCTGTACTGCGCTGTATCGTTCTATGTTCTATGTTCTATGTTCTATGAAACTCTCATCCATACCTTTCCAGATGCTTCCTGAGATAGTTACATTCCATTAAGGTGTGAGCCATTGTTTTAGCTTACCACATGAAACCTGTGTGTTTGATAAACCTGTTTGTGAGCAAGAATCTGCATTTTATAATCCTGCTCTTTGCAGCTGCTATTAACCTTTTGTGGGATCTTTCCCATATATCCTCTCAGACTAGATATTGCCAGACTTCCATGTTTCAAATGACACATTTTCCTGTATTTTCAAGAACACCCCGTCTTGACATTTGAAACATAACTATATTATTTGGTTAATTGTCCCCCCCCATCCAATTGTACTAACATATATCCCCGATCTTTGTCATTTGTATGCATGTGTTGCAATTTTAATTTGTGCACCAAAATAAACTCGTATATGTATCCATATCTCAGACCAGTGTCGATAAGAGTCTTGTTTTTCTTCCTCAAGTCCAATTACCGTGAACCATAGCCATAGCCGCTCAGGAAAGTAACACAATTGCTTTCCGTGTGTTTTACTACCTCCAAAGCATTTTACTTCCTTGGGGTAGCAGCGCCATAGAAGCTTCCTCATGTCCCTCAGAAACAGCACACACCTCAGTCCATTAGTAACCAAAAAGGTCTTTTGTCCATCACTGGCTGTTAGGTGTCCCATTTTTCCGTCATCCAAATTGCTTTCCGTTTCTCATTGGAATGGTAATTATGATATCATGTACCACCCACTGATCCCCTTGCTTCATTAATTTAAAAGGTTCAATTGATCCTGCTTATATTCCTAACTTCCCCACATTAATGTCTAACATTGTCGTGAAGCATGTATGTCTGCCAACCCCTGGTTTACATGAGAGAATGTCTTTCTGACAAATTTCCTTCAAATCCTTTTCGTCTGTCATCATTTCCCTTACAACATTAAAGTGTATATTTTCCATTACAGCATTTGCAAAACCACATTGAACTGTCACTTTTCAACATAAATTCTCCCTATTGTTAAATACACAGTAAAAAAAATTAAGTCTTACCTTAACACAATACTCATTACCTAACCATACAAATAGACTGTGTTGCAACTTTATGTATTTGCAACTGTTATCACAATTTAAATACTAGAAATAAAGTACAATATCGAAACATCCCTTCGTGGCTTTGGGACGAATAATTATTACATACTAAATATGGCATATAAACAACATCAATATTATTCATAATGTTCTATGTAGTTAAATCAAGAAAACACACGAAACTACCCCTCTATTAAAACATTCACACAGTTTAGAAATGCGGATCAAGTTCTTTAACAACACACATACCCCCCTTATCATATATATAGCAGTCCCGACCAATTTGCATGACATTTCTTTCTTTAATAACGATTACAGCTCTTCAATGCAATATTGTTTTGCTGCATTGGTAACAATTTTCCCACCGTGGCATCAAGCTACAAAAATTCTTAAATGATTGTCATTTATCATGTTGGGGTTCCTCATCAGTCGCTGCTGTCTGCCGAGACCCTTAATAACTCCACCGCGTAGTACATACCCCGTGGAAACCACAGATCATCCATCAGCTGATGTCCAGTTAGAGATGTCTGACCGGAGGTTTCACTGTTCAGTAATAATTTGATATTTTGATTTGTTTCTAACCCATAAAGTTTTCCTCCGGATTTTGGCATTTAATTCCCTCAAATATGTAGCCAATTGTATCATTAGTTTTCCCCAAATCCTGTCTAAAAGATTCTTCTCTGGAGTGTAGTTCTCTTCCTTCGTGTAAACTGGTTTGTTATTTATTTTTTCCATCTGAAAAATCAAATGAACAGATCAAGGGTGGAGAGGGCCCTATTCTTTAATTTGTACCTTCTGTTTTCATTTGGATTCCCCCAGAAGTGCCCTCTCCAGGACTTCCGGATTTCTTTTGCCACCATTTCTTTTTGAACTGGTTTATTTTCCTTATCATTGTTGTACATCATGCAATTAAAGCCTGTTAAGCTTCCTCCTTTTGTCATTGCACCCCTGAGTGAGATTCGAAGAATCTCAAACTCCTCCTCTGCTCACCCAGTGATCTAATCTGGTCAAAACCTTACCGATACTTTCCTGATATTGCTACTGCATTTACTTTAATTACTTTATTTTGATTACGACCAGATTTTTATGAAAGTAAGTTCCAAACATGACATTTTAACTTGATCATCTGTCCAACCAATGCTGCTAACAGGTTTTAATTCACTGTCTTCCCACCAATTGGATCATGTGCTTTAATTGTGATACAATGTCTTTTGCTCCAGACACCATGCTTCTCTAATTCAACTGTATGTTTACCCAGAATCTGAACAATCTCATCTTTACATTTTACAACTTCATGGATTATTTTTCCTGCAGTTTTAATTGGTAGCTTCACACAAACTTCCTCTGTATTATCAATTGGTTTTAATATCTTTATGTTTCTGCATCAATTTTTATTAAATCTTTTCCTGCAATCAGATTCTCATTTCCTGATACTGCAATTAATTCTCCTAATCTAACTCCTGGTCCAATATCTTTATTCTCTAATGCTCCTTCTTCAAGGTATTTAACATTCTAAACATCATTATTTAAGATAGTGATACTAAGTGTTGGTCAGGCACTAGGACCCTGCGGAGCCTGCAGTGTCAATTTCAAGGCAGCAGTTTCAAAGTCTGCAACAGCTGACTGCTGCCCAGCACAAACTCTTTATCTGTTTATTCTGAGACCAATTTAGTTCTGAACATACTGATTTACTCATCATACGGATCACATTTCTTCCTGCCATTTATAACTTCCAATTTATGTGAAAATCAGCTTTACAAAATACAACATTTTTTAAAAATACAAACATTTTGTGCAGCAGGGTAGCATTGTGGATAGCACAATGGATTCACAGCTCCAGGGTCCCAGGTTCGATTCCGGCTTGGGTCACTGTCTGTGCGGAGTCTCCACATCCTCCCCGTGTCTGCGTGGGTTTCCTCCGGGTGCTCTGGTTTCCTCCCACAGTCCAAAAATGTGCAGGTTAGGTGGATTGGCCATGATAAATTGCCCTTAGTGTCCAAAATTGCCCTTAGTGTTGGGTGAGGGGTTATTGGGATAGGGGGAGGTGTTGACCTTGGGTAGGGTGCTCTTTCCAAGAGCCGGTGCAGACTCAATAGGCCGAATGGCCTCCTTCTGCACTGTAAATTCTATATTTAAAGGAAATTCACAATTCCTTATTAGACATACACACACTCATTCATCCACTCAGATCTTGGATCTTTACTCTGCAGGATTTCACAAATCCTTATTAAACACACACTCACATTTATCCACTGAGATCTTGGACCTCTATTCTGCAGGGTTTTAGTTACTCTTAACAAAAATTGAGACCCCTCCATGCTGATAAGTTTCACTTCTGCAGGAGTTTTTTTTTGCCTCTGTTAAGCTTTTCCACTCTTGTTTCATTGTTACAACTCTTTTGACCATATTTCAGAGCAAGAGGATTATTCTCATTGCCATTTTTCGGAATTCAAGTTCTGTTCCTGGTTCTCCCTTTCAGTTGCAATCTGAAATTAAGGATAAGTACCCTTTCTGGGCCCTATCCAATGCTGACTAAGGCGCTATCTTCCTGTTTTAGTTAAGGGTCGATTGGTTATTGGTCTCTGAAGATTCTAGGCGTCCCTATTTTCCAGAAAATTTCCGCACAATCTGCCTTACTCTAAGGACGATTTATTTTTTGGCCTCCTTTTACTAGTAATGGATGCAAGACTTTTAGTGCTGTCACCAAGATGTCTTGCAGACTTTCACTCAGGGTCAGCATCTTCTAGTCTGCTAATTCACACCCAACCTGAGTTTCAGTCCCCTCGATCCACAGAATATCCTTACGAAAGTCAATCACAAATGACTTTCCAGACTAAACTCGGCATGTAAAGTCTGACTCACACATAGACCAGAAACTTCTAATATTTTAGCCTTTGTGCCGGTTAGAAATTTCTAATATTCCAACCGTTTCTTGGGAACTAGAAACTTCTAATATTCTAGCCCCTACTCTAGCCCCCATTCTGATCAGCTAGAAACTTCTAATATTCTAGCCCCTACTCTAGCCCCCATTCTGCACAGCTAGAAACTTCTAATATTCTAGCCTCGCTTTACCTAGAAACTTCTAATATTCTAGGCCTCCACGCTGGATGCCATGGAGAAAGCAAAAAAACCGGCTGGGCGTAATTAACACTCTTTGGGGGGGTTTAAACTAATTCAGCAGGGGCATGGGAACCTGGATTGTAGTTTTGGGGTACGGGAGATTGAGAGTAGAGAGGTCAGGAGCACAGTTTTGACTTCGCAGGAGGGCGGCAGTGTTCAGGTCTGTGGTTTGAAGTGTGTCTATTTCAATGCCAGGAGTATACGAAATAAGGTAGGGGAACTGGCAGCATGGGTTGGTACCTGGGACTTCGATGTTGTGGCCATTTCAGAGACATGGATAGAGCAGGGACAGGAATGGTTGTTGCAGGTTCCGGGGTTTAGGTGCTTTAGTAAGGTCAGAGAAGGGAGCAAAAGAGGGGGAGGTGTGGCGCTGCTAGTCAAGGACAGTATTACGGTGGTAGAAAGGATGCAAGATGGGGACTCTTCTTCCGAGGTAGTATGGGCTGAGGTTAGAAACAGGAAAGGAGAGGTCACCCTGTTGGGAGTTTTCTATAGGCCACCTAATAGTTCTAGAGATGTAGAGGAAAGGATGGCGAAGATGATTCTGGAAAAGAGCGAAAGTAACAGGGTAGTTGTTATGGGAGACTTTAACTTTCCTAATATTGACTGGAAAAGATATAATTCGAGTACATTGGATGGGTCGTTCTTTGTACAATGTGTGCAGGAGGGTTTTCTGACACAATATGTTGACAGGCCAACAAGAGGTGAGGCCACTTTGGATTTGGTTTTGGGTAATGAACCAGGCCAGGTGTTAGATCTGGAGGTAGGTGAACACTTTGGAGACAGTGACCACAATTCGGTGACCTTTACGTTAGTGATGGAAAGGGATAAGTATACCCCGCAGAGCAAGAGTTATAGCTGGGGGAAGGGCAATTATGATGCCATTAGACATGACTTAGGATGTGTTGGTTGGAGAAGTAGGCTGCAAGGGTTGGGCACACTGGATATGTGGAGCTTGTTCAAGGAACAGCTATTGCATGTTCTTGATAAGTACGTACCAGTCAGGCAGGGAGGAAGGGGTCGAGCGAGGGAACCGTGGTTTACCAAAGAAGTGGAATCTCTTGTTAAGAGGAAGAAGGAGGCCTATGTGAAGATGAGGCGTGAAGTTTCAGTTGGGGCGCTTGATAGTTACAAGAAAGCGAGGAAGGATCTAAAGAGAGAGCTGAGACGAGCAAGGAGGGGACATGAGAAGTCTTTGGCAGGTAGGATCAAGGAAAACCCAAAAGCTTTCTATAGGTATGTCAGGAATAAAAGAATGACTAGGGTAAGAGTAGGGCCAGTCAAGGACAGTGGTGGGAAGTTGTGTGTGGAGGCTGAGGAGATAAGCGAGATACTAAATGAATACTTTTCGTCAGTATTCACTCAAGAAAAAGATAATATTGTGGAGGAGAATGCTGAGACCCAGGCTATTAGAATAGATGGCATTGAGGTGCGTAGGGAAGAAGTGTTGGCAATTCTGGACAAGGTGAAAATAGATAAGTCCCCGGGGCCGGATGGGATTTATCCTAGGATTCTCTGGGAAGCCAGGGAAGAGATTGCTGAGCCTTTGGCTACAGGAATAGTGCCAGAGGACTGGAGGATAGCAAATGTGGTCCCTTTGTTCAAGAAGGGGAGTAGAGATAACCCCGGTAACTATAGGCCGGTGAGCCTAACGTCTGTGGTGGGTAAAGTCTTGGAGAGGATTATAAAAGATACGATTTATAATCATCTAGATAGGAATAATATGATTAGGGATAGTCAGCATGGTTTTGTGAAGGGTAGGTCATGCCTCACAAACCTTATCGAGTTCTTTGAGAAGGTGACTGAACAGGTAGACGAGGGTAGAGCAGTTGATGTGGTGTATATGGATTTCAGTAAAGCGTTTGATAAGGTTCCCCACGGTCGGCTATTGCAGAAAATACGGAGGCTGGGGATTGAGGGTGATTTAGAGATGTGGATCAGAAATTGGCTAGTTGAAAGAAGACAGAGAGTGGTAGTTGATGGGAAATGTTCAGAATGGAGTTCAGTTACGAGTGGCGTACCACAAGGATCTGTTCTGGGGCCGTTGCTGTTTGTCATTTTTATAAATGACCTAGAGGAGGGCGCAGAAGGATGGGTGAGTAAATTTGCAGACGACACTAAAGTCGGTGGAGTTGTAGACAGTGCGGAAGGATGTTGCAGGTTACAGAGGGACATAGATAAGCTGCAGAGCTGGGCTGAGAGGTGGCAAATGGAGTTTAATGTGGAGAAGTGTGAGGTGATTCACTTTGGAAAGAATAACAGGAATGCGGAATATTTGGCTAATGGTAAAATTCTTGGTAGTGTGGATGAGCAGAGGGATCTCGGTGTCCATGTACATAGATCCCTGAAAGTTGCCACCCAGGTTGATAGGGTTGTGAAGAAGGCCTATGGTGTGTTGGCCTTTATTGGTAGAGGGATTGAGTTCCGGAGCCATGAGGTCATGATGCAGCTGTACCAAACTCTGGTACGGCCGCATTTGGAGTATTGCGTACAGTTCTGGTCGCCTCATTATAGGAAGGACGTGGAAGCTTTGGAACGGGTGCAGAGGAGATTTACCAGGATGTTGCCTGGTATGGAGGGAAAATCTTATGAGGAAAGGCTAATGGACTTGAGGTTGTTTTCGTTAGAGAGAAGAAGGTTAAGAGGTGACTTAATAGAGGCATACAAAATGATCAGAGGGTTAGATAGGGTGGACAGCGAGAGCCTTCTCCCGCGGATGGAGGTGGCTAGCACGAGGGGACATAGCCTTAAATTGAGGGGTAATAGATATAGGACAGAGGTCAGAGGTGGGTTTTTTACGCAAAGAGTGGTGAGGCCGTGGAATGCCCTACCTGCAACAGTAGTGAACTCGCCAACATTGAGGGCATTTAAAAATTTATTGGATAAGCATATGGATGATAAGGGCATAGTGTAGGTTAGATGGCCTTTAGTTTTTTTTTTTCCATGTCGGTGCAACATCGAGGGCCGAAGGGCCTGTACTGCGCTGTATCGTTCTATGTTCTATGTTCTATGTTCTAACACGATGTCCTGGCTCATGCACTGCTAAGTAAGTAACGTAGATTTTCAGGAATAAACCACTTTTTCAGGTTAAGTTAAGTTATTTTATTATTATATTTTTTCTTTTAAAAGCTGCAAACTCTTTCTTTACAGAAAGGTAAAAAGATCTTGCTTCTGGATCCCGCTGGTTGGTTGTAGGGACCTTCAGGCCCACCTTGACACTCAATCTTCTTTAAATTCTGGTCATTTTGGGATGTATTCGCTGGTTAGCTCTGTTGCTGTGTCTTATTGATCCATGTACTGAGCTATAGGAGCCATCTCTGCTAGCTATCTCTAAGCTGACTCTGACTCCTGTTTAAATTCTAGTCTTCCTTAGATGTATAACTGTTTAAACTTGGCTGCTTGCCTTGTCTTTCCCATGACCGAGCTCTCTCTCTCTCTGAGTTCTCCTCCACTTCTCTCCTGTTGCTGTTTCTATTGTTGTTGTTGCTCTTCTGCTTCTGCTCCCTGGGTTTAAATTCTCTTTCTAACAATTATTAAGTTTTTAGAGACTTATTGTAAATTAACTTATTTCCCTTTGATTGTTAAAAGGTATCTTTGATGTAAACATTTGAATACAACTAATTATTCATTTTGCGCATAGCGTCACCTCAGATCTGATTACATTATCCTTTGTGATGTTCAAAGTTCCTTTGGTTTCAATAGGTGTTACTTTTAATTCTGTGATTTCGAATCGTTTAATTTTCCAGTTGTTTACTAAGAGAGTTTATTTCAATTAAGGTGTGAGACTTTGCTTTTAGCTGTATGCTAAAATTTAACTTGGTTATGACTTGAAAGACCTGCCTGCTTTAAACATTCGTCACTTAATTCAATTGAAACTCTCATCCATACCTTTCCAGATGCTTCGTGAGATAGTTACATTCCATGAAGGTGTGAGCCATTGTTTTAGCTTACCACATGAAACCTGTGTGTTTGATAAGCCTGCTTGTGAGCAAGAATCTGCATTTTATAATCCTGCTCTTTGCAGCTGCTATTAACCTTTTGTGGGATCTTTCCCTGTATCCTTTCAGATCAGATATTGCCAGACTTCCATGTTTCAAATGATACATTTTTCTGTATTTTCAAGAACAGAATAGATAGGATAGATGCGGGTTTCCAATGAAAACAATCCTAATCTTCTTAACCTTTCTTCATTGCTAGCACCCTCCATACCAGGCAACATTCTGGTGAACCTCCTCTGCACCCTCTCCAAGGCATCCACATCCTTCTGGTAATGTGGCAACCAGAACTGCACGCAGTATTCCAAATGTGGCCGAACCAAAGTCCTATATAACTGTAACATGACCTGCCAACTCTTGTACTCAATACCCTGTCCGATGAAGGCAAGCATGCTGTATGCCTTCTTGACCACTCTATCAACCTGCGTTGCCACCTTCAGGGTACAATGGACCTGAACTCCCAGATCTCTCTGCACATCAATTTCCCCAAGATCCTTCCATTGACCATATAGTCCGCTCTTGAATTTGATCTTCCAAATGCATCACCTCGCATTTGCCTGGATTGAACTCCACCTGCCATTTCTCTGCCCAACTCTCCAATCTATCTATATTTTGTTGTATTCTCTGACAGTCCTCCTCGCTATCTGCAACTCCACCAATCTTAGTATCATCTGCAAACTTGCTAATCAGACCACCTATACCTTCCCCCAGGTCATTTATGTCGGTCACAAACAACAGTAGTGCGAGCACGGATCCTTGTGGAACACCACTAGTCACCCTTCTCCATTTTGAGACACTCCCTTCCACCACTACTCTCTGTCTCCTGTTGCCCAGCCAGTTCTTTATCAATCTAGCTAGTATACCCTGAACCCCATACGACTTCACTTTTTCCATCAACCTGCCATGGGAAACCTTATCAAAAGCCTAACTAAAGTCCATGTACACGACATCTACAGCTCTTCCCTCATCAATTAACTTTCACTTCCTCAAAGAATTCTATTAGGTTTGTAAGACATGACCTTCCCTGCACAAAACCATGCTGTCTATCACTGATAAGTCTATTTTCTTCCATATGTAAATAGATCCTATCCCTCAGTATATTCTCCAACAGTTTGCCGACCACTTACGTCAATCTCACAGGTCTATAATTCCCTGGATTATCCCTGCTACCCTTCTTAAACAAAGGGACAACATTAGCAATTCTCCATTCCTCCGGGACCTCACCCGTGCTCAAGGATGCTGCTAAGATATTAGTTAAGGCCCCAGCTATTTCGACCCTCGCTTCCCTCAGTAACCTGGGATAGATCCCATCCGGTCCTGGGGACTTGTCCAACTTAATGTCTTTTAGAATACCTAAAACTTCCCCCTTCCGTATGACAACTTGACCAAGAGTATTTAAACATCCATCCCTAGCCTCAACATCCGTCTTCTCCCTCTCCTTTGTGAATACCGATGCAAAGTACTCATTAAGAATCTCACCCATTTCCTCTAAGTCCACACATAAATTCCCTCTTTTGTCTTTAAGTGGGCCAATCCTTTCTCTAGTTACCCTCTTGCTCCTTACATACGAATAAAATGCTTTGGGATTTTCCTTAACCCTGTTAGCCAAAGATATTTCATGACCCCTTTTAGCCCTCTTTCTTGCGTGTTTGAGATTCGTCCTACTTTCCCGATATTCCTCCAAAGCTTCATCAATTTTGAGTTGCCTCGATCCTATGTATGCTTCCTTTTTCATCTTAGCTAGTCTCACAAATTCACCCGTCATCCATGGTTCCCTAATCTTGTCTGTCCTGCACTCTAATCAACCTTTCCTTAAAAGACATCCACATTTCAAATGTGGATTTATCCTTAAACAGCTGCTCCCAATCCACATTCCCGAGCTCCTGCCGAATTTTGTTCCTTTAGGACCACTCTCATCTTTGTCCATTAGTATTCTAAGATTTATGGAATTGTGATCGCTATTTCCAAATTAATCGTCGACTGAAACATCAACCACCTGGCCGGGATCATTCCCCAATAGCAGGTCCAGCATGGCCCCTTCCCAAGTTGGACTATTTACATACTGCTCTAAAAAAAACTCTCCTGGATGCTCCTTACAAACTCTGCTCCATCTACGCCTCCATTACTAAATGAATACTTTTCGGCAGTATTCACTCAAGAAAAAGATAATATTGTGGAGGAGAATGCTGAGACCCAGGCTATTAGAATAGATGGCATTGAGGTGCGTAGGGAAGAAGTGTTGGCAATTCTGGACAAGGTGAAAATAGATAAGTCCCCGGGGCCGGATGGGATTTATCCCAGGATTCTCTGGGAAGCCAGGGAAGAGATTGCTGAGCCTTTGGCTTTGATTTGTAGGTCATCATTGGCTACAGGAATAGTGCCAGAGGACTGGAGGATAGCAAATGTGGTCCCTTTGTTCAAGAAGGGGAGTAGAGATAACCCCGGTAACTAGAGGCCAGTGAGCCTAACGTCTGTGGTGGGTAAGGTCTTGGAGAGGATTATAAAAGATACGATTTATAATCATCTAGATAGGAATAATATGATTAGGGATAGTCAGCATGGTTTTGTGAAGGGTAGGTCATGCCTCACAAACCTTATCGAGTTCTTTGAGAAGGTGACTGAACAGGTAGACGAGGGTAGAGCAGTTGATGTGGTGTATATGGATTTCAGTAAAGCGTTTGATAAGGTTCCCCACGGTCGGCTATTGCAGAAAATACGGAGGCTGGGGATTGAGGGTGATTTAGAGATGTGGATCAGAAATTGGCTAGTTGAAAGAAGACAGAGAGTGGTAGTTGATGGGAAATGTTCAGAATGGAGTTCAGTTACGAGTGGCGTACCACAAGGATCTGTTCTGCGGCCGTTGCTGTTTATCATTTTTATAAATGACCTAGAGGAGGGCGCAGAAGGATGGGTGAGTAAATTTGCAGACGACACAAAAGTCGGTGGAGTTGTAGACAGTGCGGAAGGATGTTGCAGGTTACAGAGGGACATAGATAAGCTGCAGATCTGGGCTGAGAGATGGCAAATGGAGTTTAATGTGGAGAAGTGTGAGGTGATTCACTTTGGAAAGAATAACAGGAATGCGGAATATTTGGCTAATGGTAAAATTCTTGGTAGTGTGGATGAGCAGAGGGATCTCGGTGTCCATGTACATAGATCCCTGAAAGTTGCCACCCAGTTTTATAGGGTTGTGAAGAAGGCCTATGGTGTGTTGGCCTTTATTGGTAGAGGGATTGAGTTCCGGAGCCATGATGGTCATGTTGCAGTTGTACAAAACTCTAGTACGGCCGCATTTGGAGTATTGCGTACAGTTCTGGTCGCCTCATTATAGGAAGGACGTGGAAGCTTTGGAACGGGTGCAGAGGAGATTTACCAGGATGTTGCCTGGTATGGAGGGAAAATCTTATGAGGAAAGGCTGACGGACTTGAGGTTGTTTTCGTTAGAGAGAAGAAGGTGAAGAGGTGACTTAATAGAGGCATACAAAATGATCAGAGAGGTTAGATAGGGTGGACAGCGAGAGCCTTCTCCCGCGGATGGAGGTGGCTAGCACGAGGGGACATAGCCTTAAATTGAGGGGTAATAGATATAGGACAGAGGTCAGAGGTGGGTTTTTTACGCAAAGAGTGGTGAGGCCGTGGAATGCCCTACCTGCAACAGTAGTGAACTCGCCAACATTGAGGGCATTTAAAAGTTTATTGGATAAGCATATGGATGATAAGGGCATAGTGTAGGTTAGATGGCCTTTAGTTTTCTTTTTCCATGTCGGTGCAACATCGAGGGCCGAAGGGCCTGTACTGCGCTGTATCGTTCTATGTTCTATTAATACTACACGAATCCCATTCAATGTTGGGGAAGTTAAAATCTCCCATCACAACCACCCTATTGCTCCTAGATCTGGAGCGGCGCAGGCTTGGAGGGCCGAAGGGCCTGTTCCTGTGCTGTAATATTTCTTTGTTCTTTCTTCTCTTTGTTCTAAACCATGCTTGTTTGTGACTTGCTGGATTCATCATCCAGATCCATCTCCAGTCTCCTCAATGACACAGCTCATTCAGGAGCTCTGTATTGGGACTGGAGAACACACACAGACCTGAGCCCATCTTCAAAAACAGTGATACACCTCTCAGCATATTCTAAATTCTAATTCATACCTGACTACTTACAGACACACCTCAGGAGGTGTTCCCGTATGTGCTGGAGGAGGTTCAGTAAGATTGCCTGTTCCTCAGTGTTGACTACATTCTATGGGACCCTCTGTCTCCTTATGAGGGAAACAGAGCGGACGACAATTCTCCCTGGAGAGCAAAGCTTACCCAATAGAATGGCTGGAGGGGGAAAGGTGACTGTGCCTTGTGTCATGTGCTCTGCATTGGGTAATGTAATCCAGCCCCTGTCACTCATAGTCCTGGATTCTGAAATGTAAATCACCACATTTACCGGAAGTCTGCAGAGGGATTTGGATAGGTTAAGTGAATGGGCTAGGGTATGGCAGATGGAATACAATGTTGACAACTGTGAGGAGATCCATTTTGGTAGCAATAACAGCAAAAGGGATTATTATTTCAATAATAAAATATTAAAACCTGCTGCTGTGCAGAAATACCTGGTTGTGCTGGTGCATGAGTCACAACAAGTTGGTTTACAGGTGCAACAGGTTTTTTGTCCTTCATTGTTTGAGGGATGGAGTTTAAGACTAGGGAGGTTATGCTGCAATTGTATCAGGTGTTAGTGAGGCCACACCTGGAGTGTTGTGCTCAGTTTTGATCTCCTTACCTGAGAAAGAATGTACTGGTGCTGGAGGGTTTGCAGAGGAGATTCACTAGGTTAATCCCAGAGTTGGAGGGGTTGGAGTATGAGGAGAGGCTGAGTAGACTGGGACTGTACTCGTTGGAATTTAGAAGGATGAGGGGGGGGGGGGATCAGACAGAAACATATACAATTATGAAGGGAATAGATAGGATAGATGCGGGCAGGTTGTTTCCATTGGCGGGTGAAAGCAGAACTAGGGGGCATCGCCTCACAATAAGGGGAAGTAGATTTAGGACTGAGCTTCGGAGGAACTTCTTCACCCAAAGGGTTGTGAATCTATGGAATTGCTTGCACAGTGAAGCAGTTGAGGCTCCTTCATTAAATGTTTTTAAGATAAAGATAGATCATTTTTTGAAGAATAAAGGAAAAAAGGGTTATGGTGTTCCGGCCGGAAAGTGGAGCTGAGTCCACAAAAGATCAGCCATGATCTCATTGAATGGCAGAGCAGGCTCGAGGGGCCAGATGGCCGACTCCTGCTCCTAGGTCTTATGTTCTTATTTCACACCAGAATCCACACCCAGTGATACCACCAGCCCACACACATTCCAACTACCAATCAAAACCTGGCAGAAATCTGTTTGTAATTGTCCCCTGTTGTTGTTTGTGAGTTGATGTGGATTGGGGGATAACCCAGCCCTGATAAATGTCTGGTACATCTCCATGGTGATCTGTGAAACAGTGGAGACCCCGAACAGAGAATCTGCGGGGCACGGGGCAATTTTCCTGGCCATCCTACAGCCTGTTTTGTGGCTCCTGAGGCCATTGGCCAATGGAAGGATCTTTCAGTCCCATCGCTGTCAATGGGGCTTCCCGGTGTTTACACCCTCCGCCCCACGGCAGGGGGAGGGGGCTCTGTCAGTGGGACCGGAATCACACCAATAGGAATGGCCGGGAAGTCCCACTCACTGACTCCAGTGAAGACACAATTAAACTAAACATTACAGAAATCATCAAAATAAACACTTCCTTTCCAAAAATATACATCCACCCAATTCATCTGTAGGAAATGTTGTTGCCTGTATTTTACCCAAGGTCTCGTTGTTGATCTTCAGGATCTCCGCGGTTACAGTGGGTGTGGAGCTGGGGGGTGGGGCTTTCTGCTGGGTACAGGAGGAAAGGATTAAGCAAAGATTTATTGAAGCACAAAATAGACAAAAATGACAGAAATGTGAGTGAGATCCACAGAATCATCAGATCCCGACAGTGGAGAAGGAGGCCACTCAGCCCATCGACTTTGCACCGTCCCTCTGAAAGAGCACCCTACCTCGGCCCACTCCCCCCGTCCTTCCCCTGTAACCCCATCTCGGCCCGACCCCCACCATATCCCTGTAGCCCCAACTCGGGGCAAATTAGCATGGCCAATCCACCGAACCGGCACATCTTGGGACAGTGGGAGTAACCCGGAACATCCGGAAGGAACCCACACAGACACGGGGAAAACGTACAGACTCCACGCAGACAGTCATCCGAGGTCGGAATCGAACCTGGGTCCTGGTGTTGTCAGGCAGCAGTGCTAAGCACTGTGCCACCGTGTCGACCTGTGTCTCACTCTGGCAGGCCACTGGTCCAATCAAATCACAACCCACAGGAACTCAAAATAATTAAAAATATAACTTACAGATTCTGACGCTGCTTTTTCACTTTGTGGTTTCATAATCTGACCCCCCCCCCCCCCCGCCCCCTCGACACAGGACTGACCCCCCAACACAGGACTGACCCCCCAACACAGGACTGACCCCCCGGCACAGGACTGACCCCAGACACAGGACTGACCCCCCGACACAGGGCTGACCCCCCGACACAGGGCTGACCCTCCCGGACACAGGACTGACCCCAGACACAGGACTGACCCACCTGACACAGGGCTGACCCCCCCCCGGCACAGGGCTGACCCCCCGGCACTGGACTGACCACAACACAGGACTTTGCCACTGACCATAAGACCATGAGACATAGGAGCAGAATTAGGCCACTCGGCCCATCAGGCCTGCTCCGCCATTCAATCATGGCTGATATGTTTCTCACCCCCATTCCCCTGTCTTCTCCCCATAACCCCTGATCCCCTTATTAATCAAGGCCTATCTATCTCTGTCTTAAAGACACTGCGTGATTTTGCCTCCAGCCTACTACGACAAAGAGTTCTGTAGCCACCTAAGATGGACACTGGGCTACCAAAATGGAGAACTGCTAAGGCTGCAGGGAGAAAACAGTCTTAGTAAGGACAAGCAGTTTGCAGAAGGCTAATTAGCATTCTGCACGTACAAAAACCAGTTTATGGCCAGGTGCAGGATCTCAGCTTAAGGTGTAAATGGCAACAACGATTTGCATAGTAATGAGGTGATCCAGATCTGGGCCCACACAATAGAAACATTTGGGTTTGAATGGATACTTTGAGTGGACGCCCAGACGAAACGGCACCATAAGTATCCATCACAACGCACCATAGAGACCGCCCCACCCATCGAGAAGAGACCCTCAGATTGGGGGTTTGGAAAATATCGATTGGGAGAAGACCCAATCGATACCTAGCAGGTGAAAGAGCCCGCCCCAAAGGGCACGGACCTCTCGGACCTATAAAAGTAGACCCCGCACATGGTCCGTTCTGTTTTTCTCCGGCTCTGTTGCTTCCAGACTCCGGCCTAGGCTGTTGCATCCTGACTCCGACCCCAGCCTCCAGATCCTGTCTTTCATCACCGGCCGTTGAGCACCAGCCATCGATCAGTAAGTGCCAAAACGACGCTCGCTACGTGACCCTGGCATTGCTTATACTCTAGCCGACTATTAGTGAACAGAAGGTGCAGTCCAGAAAGGAACAAAAGGCCTTGTCCCCTGACCTTGCTGGTTCCTACTTAGATAAGTATTTAGTCGTTTAATAGTAGAAATAAGTATTAGTCTTTAGCGTATGCATGCGTATTTATTATATTGGTTATAATAAATATCAATCATTTGAACTTACTAATCGGTGTACAGTTTTATTACTTTGAACCTGACCTTGATATACTTGTGAGGTGTCTAAATACGGCACCTGGCGACTCCGAGCAGAATTACATACACAGAGCTGTAGTAGTGTTAAGCACACGGCCTTTAAACGGAGGCGTGTTAATACACTCCAATAAACGCGTAATACACTCAAGTAAAACGTGCAACAGTTCCACAGATACACCACCCTCTGACTGAAGAATTTCCACCTCATGTCTGTTTTAAAGGATCGTCCCTTTAGTCTGTGATGGTGCTCTCTGGTTCTAGTTTTTCCTACAAGTGGAAATATCCTCTCGATGTCCACTCTATCCAGGCCTCGCAGCATCCTGTAGGTTTCATCCCCCCTCATCCTTCTGAACTCCAACCAGTACAGACCCAGAGTCCTCAACCGTTCCTCATACGGCAAACTCTTCATTCCAGGGATCATTCTTGTAAACCTCCTCTGGACACTTTTCAAGGCCAGCACATCCTTACTTAGATACGGGGCCCAAAACGGTTCAGAATACTCCAAATGGGGTCTGACCAGAGCCTTCTACGGCCTCAGAATTACATCTCTGGTCTTGTATTCTAGCCCTCTTGACATGAATGCTAACATTGCATTTGCCTTCCTAACTGCCGAATGAACCTGCGCATTAACTTTAAGAGAATCGTGAACAAGGACTCCCAAGTCCCTTTGTGCTTCTGATCTCCAAAGCATTTCCCTATTTAGAAAATAGTCTTTGCCTAAATTCCTCCTTCCAAAGTGCATAACCTCACACTTCTCCACATTGTATTCAATTTGCCAATTCATTGCCCACTCTCACAGCTTGTCCAAATACTTCTGCAGCCCCCTTGCTTCCTCAAAACTACCTGTCCCTCCCTCTACAGATCTTTATATCATCTGCAAACTTAGCAACAGTGCCTTCAGTTCCTTCTTCCTACTATCGATATCCCTCTGCAGGCTTTCAGTGTCCTCTGCACACTTTGCTCTGCCAAAGTTCGGTTCGGATTTGGTTCGGCCACATTTGGAATACTGCGTACAGTTCTGGTCGCCACATTACCAAAAGGATGTGGATGCTTTTGAGAAGGTGCAGAGGAGGTTCACCAGGTTGTTGCCTGGTATGGAGGGCGCTAGCTATGAAGAGAGGCTCAGTAAATTAGGATTATTTTCATTAGAAAGACGGTGGTTGAGGGAGGGACCCCATTGAGGTACAAAATCATGAGAGGTATGGACAGGGTGGATAGCAAGGAGCTTTATCTCTGAGTGGGGGACTCAATTACTAGGGGTCACAAGTTCAAGTGAGAGGGGAAAAGTTTAAGGGAGATATGCATGGAAAGTTCTTTACGCAGAGGGTGGTGGGTGCCTGGAACGCATTGCCGACGGAGGTGGTAGAGGCGGGCACGATAGCGTCATTTAAGGTGTATCTAGACAGATACATGAAAGGGCAGGGAGCAGAGGGATACAGGTCCTTAGAAAATAGGCGACAGTTTTACAAAGAACAAAGAAAATTACAGCACAGGAACAGGCCCTTCGGCCATCCCAGCCTGCGCCGATCCAGATCCTTTATCTAAACCTGTCTCCTATTTTCCAAGGTCTACTTCCCTTTGTTCCACCCATTCATATACCTGTCTAGATGCTTCTTAAATGATGCTATCGTGCCCGCCTCTACCACCTCCGCTGGTAAAGCGTTCCAGGCACCCACCACCCTCTGCGGAAAAAACTTTCCACGCATATCTCCCTTAAACATTCCTCCTCTCACCTTGAACCCGTGACCCCTTGTAACTGACACCCCCACTCTTGGGAAAAGCTTGTTGCTGTCCACCCTGTCCATACCTCTCATAATTTTGTATACCTCAATCAGGTCCCCCCTCAACCTCCGTCCTTCCTACGAAATCAATCCTAATCTACTGAACCTTTCTTCATAGCTAGCACCCTCCATACCAGACAACATCCTGGTGAACCTCCTCTGCACCCTCTCCAAGGCATCCACATCCTTCTGGTAATGTGGCGACCAGAACTGCACGCAGTATTCCAAATGTGGCCGAACCAAAGTCCTATACAACTGTAACATGACCTGCCAACTCTTGTACTCAATACCCCGTCCGATGAAGGCAAGCATGCTGTCTGCCTTCTTGACCACTCTATCAACCTGCGTTGCCACCTTCAGAGTACAATGGACCTGAACTCCCAGATCTCTCTGCACATCAATTTTCCCCAAGATCCTTCCGCTCTTGAATTTGTTCTTCCAAAATGCATCACCTCGCATTTGCCTGGATTGAACTCCACTTGCCATTTCTCTGCCCAACTCTCCAATCTATCTATATTTTGTTGTATTCTCTGACAGTCCTCCTCGCTATCTGCAACTCCACCAATCTTAGTATCATCTGCAAACTTGCTAATCAGACCACCTATACCTTCCTCCAGGTCATTTATGTAGATCACAAACAACAGTGGTCCGAGCACGGATCCCTGTGGAACACCAATAGTCACCTTTCTCCATTTTGAGACACTCCCTTCCGCCACTACTCTCTGTCTCCTGTTGCCCAGCCAGTTCTTTATCCATCTAACTAGTACACGCTGAACCCCATACGACTTCACTTTTTCCATCAACCTGCCATGGGAAACCTTATCAAACGCCTTACTAAAGTCCATGTATACGACATCTACAGCCCTTCCCTCATCAATTAACTTTGTCACTTCCTCAAAGAATTCTATTAGGTTTGTAAGACATGACCTTCTCTGCACAAAACCATTCTGCCTATCACTGATAAGTTTATTTTCTTCCAGATGTGAATAGATCCTATCCCTCAGTATATTCTCCAACAGTTTGCCTACCACTGACGTCAAGCTCACAGGTCTATAATTCCCTGGATTATCCCTGCTACCCTTCTTAAACAAAGGGACAACATTAGCAATTCTCCAGTCCTCCGGGACCTCACCCGTGCTCAAGGATGCTGCAAAGATATTTTTAAGGCCCCAGCTATGTCGGCCCTCGCTTCCCTCAGTAACCTGGGATAGATCCCATCCGGTCCTGGGGACTTGTCCAACTTAATGTCTTTTAGAATACCCAAAACTTCCCCCTTCCGTATGACTACTTGACCGAGAGTATTTAAACATCCATCCCTAGCCTCAACATCCGTCTTGTCCCTCTCCTTTGTGAATACCGATGCAAAGTACTCATTAAGAATCTCACCCATTTCCTCTGAGTCCACACATATATTCCCTCTTTTGTCCTTAAGTGGGCCAACCCTTTCTCTAGTTACCCTCTTGCTCCTTACATATGAATAAAATGCTTTGGGATTTTCCTTAACCCTGTTAGCCAAAGATATTTCATGACCCCTTTTAGCCCTCTTTAATGCGTGTTTGTGATTCGTCCTACTTTCCAGATATTCCTCCAAAGCTTCATCAGTTTTGAGTCGCCTCGATCCTATGTATGCTTCCATTTTCATCTTAGCTAGTCTCACAATTTCACCCGTCATCCATGGTTCCCTAATCTTGCCATTTCTATCTTTCATTTTCACAGGAACATGTCTGTCCTGCACTCTAATCAACCTTTCCTTAAAAGACTCCCACATTTCAAATGTGGATTTATCCTAAAACAGCTGCTCCCAATCCACATTCCCGAGCTCCTGCCGAATTTTGTTCCTTTAGGACCACTCTCATCTTTGTCCATTAGTATTCTAAAATTTATGGAATTGTGATCGCTATTCCCAAAGTAATCGCCGACTGAAACATCAACCACCTGGCCGGGATCATTCCCCAATACCAGGTCCAGCATGGCCCCTTCCCGAGTTGGACTATTTACATCCTGCTCTAAAAAAAACTCTCCTGGATGCTCCTTACAAACTCTGCTCCATCTACGCCTCCAACACTACACGAATCCCATTCAATGTTGGGGAAGTTAAAATCTCCCATCACAACCACCCTATTGCTCCTAGATCTGGAGCGGCGCAGGCTTGGAGGGCCGAAGGGCCTGTTCCTGTGCTGTAATATTTCTTTGTTCTTTCTTCTCTTTGTTCTAAACCATGCTTGTTTGTGACTTGCTGTATTCAGCATCCAGACCCATCTCCAGTCTCCTCAATGACACAGCTCATTCAGGAGCTCTGTATTGGGACTGGAGAACACACACAGACCTGAGCCCATCTTTAAAAACAGTGATACACCTCTCAGCATATTCTAAATTCTAATTCATACCTGACTACTTACAGACACACCTCATGAGGTGTTCCCGTGTGTGCTGGAGGAGGTTCAGTAAGATTGCCTGTTCCTCAGTGTTGACGACATTCTATGGGACCCTCTGTCTCCTTATGAGGAAAACAGAGCGGACGACAATTCTCCCTGGAGAGCAAAGCTTACCCAATAGAATGGCTGGAGGGGGAAATGTGACTGTGCCTTGTGTCATGTGCTCTGCATTGGGTAATGTAATCCAGCCCCTGTCATTCACAGTCCTGGATTCTGAAATGTAAATCACCACATTTACCGGAAGTCTGCAGAGGGATTTGGATAGGTTCAGTGAATGGGCTAGGGTATGGCAGATGGAATACAATGTTGACAACTGTGAGGAGATCCATTTTGGTAGCAATAACAGCAAAAGGGATTATTATTTCAATAATAAAATATTAAAACCTGCTGCTGTGCAGAAATACCTGGTTGTGCTGGTGCATGAGTCACAACAAGTTGGTTTACAGGTGCAACAGGTTTTTTGTCCTTCATTGTTTGAGGGATGGAGTTTAAGACTAGGGAGGTTATGCTGCAATTGTATCAGGTGTTAGTGAGGCCACACCTGGAGTGTTGTGCTCAGTTTTGATCTCCTTACCTGAGAAAGAATGTACTGGTGCTGGAGGGTTTGCAGAGGAGATTCACTAGGTTAATCCCAGAGTTGGAGGGGTTGGATTATGAGGAGAGGCTGAGTAGACTGGGACTGTACTCGTTGGAATTTAGAAGGATGAGGGGGGGGATCATACAGAAACATATACAATTATGAAGGGAATAGATAGGATAGATGGGGGCAGGCTGTTTCCACTGGCGGGTGAAAGCAGAACTAGGGGGCATCGCCTCACAATAAGGGGAAGTAGATTTAGGACTGAGCTTCGGAGGAACTTCTTCACCCAAAGGGTTGTGAATCTATGGAATTGCTTGCCCAGTGAAGCAGTTGAGGCTACTTCATTAAATGTTTTTAAGATAAAGATAGATCGTTTTTTGAAGAATAAAGGAAAAAAGGGTTATGGTGTTCCGGCCGGAAAGTGGAGCTGAGTCCACAAAAGATCAGCCGTGATCTCATTGAATGGCAGAGCAGGCTCGAGGGGCCAGATGGCCGACTCCTGCTCCTAGGTCTTATGTTCTTATTTCACACCAGAATCCACGCCCAGTGAAACCACCAGCCCACACACATTCCAACTACCAATCAAAACCTGGCAGAAATCTGTTTGTAATTGTCCCCTGTTGTTGTTTGTGAGTTGATGTGGATTGGGGGATAACCCAGCCCTGATAAATGTCTGGTACATCTCCATGGTGATCTGTGAAACAGTGGAGACCCCGAACAGAGAATCTGCGGGGCACGGGGCAATTTTCCTGGCCATCCTACAGCCTGTTTTGTGGCTCCTGAGGCCATTGGCCAATGGAAGGATCTTTCAGTCCCATCGCTGTCAATGGGGCTTCCCGGTGTTTACACCCTCCGCCCCACGGCAGGGGGAGGGGGCTCTGTCAGTGGGACCGGAATCACACCAATAGGAATGGCCGGGAAGTCCCACACACTGACTCCAGTGAAGGCACAATTAAACTAAACATTACAGAAATCATCAAAATAAACTCTTCCTTTCCAAAAATATACATCTACCCAATTCATCTGTAGGAAATGTTGTTGCCTGTATTTTACCCAAGGTCTCGTTGTTGATCTTAGGATCTCCGCGGTTACAGTGGGTGTGGAGCTGGGGGGTGGGGCTTTCTGCTGGGTACAGGAGGAAAGGATTAAGCAAAGATTTATTGAAGCACAAAATGGACAAAAATGACAGAAATGTGAGTGGGATCCACAAAATCATCAGATCTCGACAGTGGAGAAGGAGGCCACTCAGCCCATCGACTTTGCACAGTCTCGCTGAAAGAGCACCCTACCTCGGCCCACTCCCCCCATCCTTCCCCTGTTACCCCATCTCGGCCCAACCCCCCACCACATCCCTGTAGCCCCAACTCGGGGCAAATTAGCATGGCCAATCCACCGAATCGGCACATCTTGGGACAGTGGAAGGAATCCGGAACATCCGGAAGGAACCCACACAGACACGGGGAAAACGTACAGACTCCACACAGACAGTCATCCGAGGTCGGAATCGAACCTGGGTCCAGGTGTTGTCAGGCAGCAGTGCTAAGCACTGTGCCATCGTGTCGACCTGTGTCTCACTCTGGGAGGACAATTAAAAATATAACTTACAGATTCTGACGCTGCTTTTTCACTTTGTGGTTTCATAATCTGACCCCCCCCCCCCCCCGATACAGGACTGACCCCCCGACACAGGACTGACCCCAGACACAGGACTGACCCCCCCGACACAGGGCTGACCCCCCAACACAGGACTGACCCCCCCGACACAGGACTGACCCCCCGGCACAGGGCTGACCCCCCGACACAGGACTGACCCCAGACACAGGACTGATCCCCCCGACACAGGGCTGACCCCCCAACACAGGACTGACCCCCCCGGACACAGGACTGACCCCCCGGCACAGGGCTGACCCCCCGACCCAGGGCTGACCCCCCGGCACAGGACTGACCCCCCCCCCCGACACAGGACTGACCCCCCGACACAGGGCTGACCCCCCGATACAGGACTGACCCCCCGACACAGGACTGACCCCAGACACAGGGCTGACCCCCCGGCACAGGACTGACCCCCCCCCCCGGCACAGGACTGACCCCCGGCACAGGGCTGACCCCCCGGCACTGGACTGACCCCCCCCCCCGGCACAGGACAGACCCCAGACACAGGACTGACCCCCCCCCCCCGGCACAGGACTGACCCCCCGGCACAGGACTGACCCCCCGACACAGGACTGACCCCCCCGACACAGGGCTGACCCCCCCGACACAGGGCTGACCCCCCCGACACAGGGCTGACCCCCCCGACACAGGGCTGACCCCCCGGCACAGGACTGACCCCCCGACACAGGACTGACCCCCCGACACAGGGCTGACCCCCCCGACACAGGGCTGACCCCCCGGCACAGGACTGACCCCCCGACACAGGACTTTGCCACTGACCATAAGACCATGAGACATAGGAGCAGAATTAGGCCACTCGGCCCATCAGGCCTGCTCCGCCATTCAATCATGGCTGATATGTTTCTCACCCCCATTCCCCTGTCTTCTCCCCATAACCCCTGATCCCCTTATTAATCAAGGCCTATCTATCTCTGTCTTAAAGACACTGCGTGATTTTGCCTCCAGCCTACTACGACAAAGAGTTCTGTAGCCACCTAAGATGGACACTGGGCTACCAAAATGGAGAACTGCTAAGGCTGCAGGGAGAAAACAGTCTTAGTAAGGATAAGCAGTTTGCAGAAGGCTAATTAGCATTCTGCACGTACAAAAACCAGTTTATGGCCAGGTGCAGGATCTCAGCTTAAGGTGTAAATGGCAACAACGATTTGCATAGTAATGAGGTGATCCAGATCTGGGCCCACACAAGAGAAACATTTGGGTTTGAATGGAGACTTTGAGTGGACACCCAGACGAAACGTCACCATAAGTATCCATCACAACGCACCATAGAGACCGCCCCACCCATCGAGAAGAGACCCTCAGATTGGGGGTTTGGAAAATATCGATTGGGAGAAGACCCAATCGATACCTAGCAGGTGAAAGAGCCCGCCCCAAAGGGCACGGACCTCTCGGACCTATAAAAGTAGACCCCGCACATGGTCCGTTCTGTTTTTCTCCGGCTCTGTTGCTTCCAGACTCCGGCCTAGGCTGTTGCATCCTGACTCCGACCCCAGCCTCCAGATCCTGTCTTTCATCACCGGCCGTTGAGCACCAGCCATCGATCAGTAAGTGCCAAAACGACGCTCGCTACGTGACCCTGGCATTGCTTATACTCTAGCCGACTATTAGTGAACAGAAGGTGCAGTCCAGAAAGGAACAAAAGGCCTTGTCCCCTGACCTTGCTGGTTCCTACTTAGATAAGTATTTAGTCGTTTAATAGTAGAAATAAGTATTAGTCTTTAGCGTATGCATGCAGTATTTATTATATTGGTTATAATAAATATCAATCGTTTGAACTTACTAATCGGTGTACAGTTTTATTACTTTGAACCTGACCTTGATATACTTGTGAGGTGTCTAAATACGGCACCTGGCGACTCCGAGCAGAATTACATACACAGAGCTGTAGTAGTGTTAAGCACACGGCCTTTAAACGGAGGCGTGTTAATACACTCCAATAAACGCGTAATACACTCAAGTAAAACGTGCAACAGTTCCACAGATACACCACCCTCTGACTGAAGAATTTCCACCTCATGTCTGTTTTAAAGGATCGTCCCTTTAGTCTGTGATGGTGCCCTCTGGTTCTAGTTTTTCCTACAAGTGGAAATATCCTCTCGATGTCCACTCTATCCAGGCCTCGCAGCATCCTGTAGGTTTCATTAAGATCCCCCCTCATCCTTCTAATCTCCAACCAGTACAGACCCAGAGTCCTCAACGGTTCCTCATACGACAAACTCTTCATTCCAGGGATCATTCTTGTAAACCTCCTCTGGACACTTTTCAAGGCCAGCACATCCTTACTTAGATACGGGGCCCAAAACGGTTCAGAATACTCCAAATGGGGTCTGACCAGAGCCTTCTACGGCCTCAGAATTACATCTCTGGTCTTGTATTCTAGCCCTCTTGACATGAATGCTAACATTGAATTTGCCTTCCTAACTGCCGAATGAACCTGCACGTTAACCTTAAGAGAATCGTGAACAAGGACTCCCAAGTCCCTTTGTGCTTCTGATCTCCAAAGCATTTCCCTATTTAGAAAATAGTCTTTGCCTAAATTCCTCCTTCCAAAGTGCATAACCTCACACTTCTCCACATTGTATTCAATTTGCCAATTCATTGCCCACTCTCACAGCTTGTCCAAATCCTTCTGCAGCCCCCTTGCTTCCTCAAAACTACCTGTCCCTCCCTCTACAGATCTTTATATCATCTGCAAACTTAGCAACAGTGCCTTCAGTTCCTTCTTCCTACTATCGATATCCCTCTGCAGGCTTTCAGTGTCCTCTGCACACTTTGCTCTGCCAAAGTTCGGTTCGGATTTGGTTCGGCCACATTTGGAATACTGCGTACAGTTCTGGTCGCCACATTACCAAAAGGATGTGGATGCTTTTGAGAAGGTGCAGAGGAGGTTCACCAGGATTGTTGCCTGGTATGGAGGGTGCTAGCTATGAAGAGAGGCTCAGTAAATTAGGATTATTTTCATTAGAAAGACGGTGGTTGAGGGAGGGACCCCATTGAGGTACAAAATCATGAGAGGTATGGACAGGGTGGATAGCAAGGAGCTTTATCTCTGAGTGGGGGACTCAATTACTAGGGGTCACAAGTTCAAGTGAGAGGGGAAAAGTTTAAGGGAGATATGCATGGAAAGTTCTTTACGCAGAGGGTGGTGGGTGCCTGGAACGCATTGCCGACGGAGGTGGTAGAGGCGGGCACGATAGCGTCATTTAAGGTGTATCTAGACAGATACATGAAAGGGCAGGGAGCAGAGGGATACAGATCCTTAGAAAATAGGCGACAGTTTTACAAAGAACAAAGAAAATTACAGCACAGGAACAGGCCCTTCGGCCATCCCAGCCTGCGCCGATCCAGATCCTTTATCTAAACCTGTCTCCTATTTTCCAAGGTCTACTTCCCTTTGTTCCGCCCATTCATATACCTGTCTAGATGCTTCTTAAATGATGCTATCGTGCCCGCCTCTACCACCTCCGCTGGTAAAGCGTTCCAGGCACCCACCACCCTCTGCGGAAAAAACTTTCCACGCATATCTCCCTTAAACTTTCCTCCTCTCACCTTGAACCCGTGACCCCTTGTAACTGATACCCCCACTCTTGGGAAAAGCTTGTTGCTGTCCACCCTGTCCATACCTCTCATAATTTTGTATACCTCAATCAGGTCCCCCCTCAACCTCCGTCCTTCCTACGAAATCAATCCTAATCTACTGAACCTTTCTTCATAGCTAGCACCCTCCATACCAGACAACATCCTGGTGAACCTCCTCTGCACCCTCTCCAAGGCATCCACATCCTTCTGGTAATGTGGCGACCAGAACTGCACTGCAGTATTCCAAATGTGGCCGAACCAAAGTCCTATACAACTGTAACATGACCTGCCAACTCTTGTACTCAATACCCCGTCCGATGAAGGCAAGCATGCTGTCTGCCTTCTTGACCACTCTATCAACCTGCGTTGCCACCTTCAGAGTACAATGGACCTGAACTCCCAGATCTCTCTGCACATCAATTTTCCCCAAGATCCTTCCGCTCTTGAATTTGTTCTTCCAAAATGCATCACCTCGCATTTGCCTGGATTGAACTCCACTTGCCATTTCTCTGCCCAACTCTCCAATCTATCTATATTTTGTTGTATTCTCTGACAGTCCTCCTCGCTATCTGCAACTCCACCAATCTTAGTATCATCTGCAAACTTGCTAATCAGACCACCTATACCTTCCTCCAGGTCATTTATGTAGATCACAAACAACAGTGGTCCGAGCACGGATCCCTGTGGAACACCAATAGTCACCTTTCTCCATTTTGAAACACTCCCTTCCGCCACTACTCTCTGTCTCCTGTTGCCCAGCCAGTTCTTTATCCATCTAACTAGTACACGCCTGAACCCCATACGACTTCACTTTTTCCATCAACCTGCCATGGGAAACCTTATCAAACGCCTTACTAAAGTCCATGTATACGACATCTACAGCCCTTCCCTCATCAATTAACTTTGTCACTTCCTCAAAGAATTCTATTAGGTTTGTAAGACATGACCTTCTCTGCACAAAACCATTCTGCCTATCACTGATAAGTTTATTTTCTTCCAGATGTGAATAGATCCTATCCCTCAGTATATTCTCCAACAGTTTGCCTACCACTGACGTCAAGCTCACAGGTCTATAATTCCCTGGATTATCCCTGCTACCCTTCTTAAACAAAGGGACAACATTAGCAATTCTCCAGTCCTCCGGGACCTCACCCGTGCTCAAGGATGCTGCAAAGATATTTTTTAAGGCCCCAGCTATGTCGGCCCTCGCTTCCCTCAGTAACCTGGGATAGATCCCATCCGGTCCTGGGGACTTGTCCAACTTAATGTCTTTTAGAATACCCAAAACTTCCCCCTTCCGTATGACTACTTGACCGAGAGTATTTAAACATCCATCCCTAGCCTCAACATCCGTCTTGTCCCTCTCCTTTGTGAATACCGATGCAAAGTACTCATTAAGAATCTCACCCATTTCCTCTGAGTCCACACATATATTCCCTCTTTTGTCCTTAAGTGGGCCAACCCTTTCTCTAGTTACCCTCTTGCTCCTTACATATGAATAAAATGCTTTGGGATTTTCCTTAACCCTGTTAGCCAAAGATATTTCATGACCCCTTTTAGCCCTCTTTAATGCGTGTTTGTGATTCGTCCTACTTTCCAGATATTCCTCCAAAGCTTCATCAGTTTTGAGTCGCCTCGATCCTATGTATGCTTCCATTTTCATCTTAGCTAGTCTCACAATTTCACCCGTCATCCATGGTTCCCTAATCTTGCCATTTCTATCTTTCATTTTCACAGGAACATGTCTGTCCTGCACTCTAATCAACCTTTCCTTAAAAGACTCCCACATTTCAAATGTGGATTTATCCTAAAACAGCTGCTCCCAATCCACATTCCCGAGCTCCTGCCGAATTTTGTTCCTTTAGGACCACTCTCATCTTTGTCCATTAGTATTCTAAAATTTATGGAATTGTGATCGCTATTCCCAAAGTAATCGCCGACTGAAACATCAACCACCTGGCCGGGATCATTCCCCAATACCAGGTCCAGCATGGCCCCTTCCCGAGTTGGACTATTTACATCCTGCTCTAAAAAAAACTCTCCTGGATGCTCCTTACAAACTCTGCTCCATCTACGCCTCCAACACTACACGAATCCCATTCAATGTTGGGGAAGTTAAAATCTCCCATCACAACCACCCTATTGCTCCTAGATCTGGAGCGGCGCAGGCTTGGAGGGCCGAAGGGCCTGTTCCTGTGCTGTAATATTTCTTTGTTCTTTCTTCTCTTTGTTCTAAACCATGCTTGTTTGTGACTTGCTGTATTCAGCATCCAGACCCATCTCCAGTCTCCTCAATGACACAGCTCATTCAGGAGCTCTGTATTGGGACTGGAGAACACACACAGACCTGAGCCCATCTTTAAAAACAGTGATACACCTCTCAGCATATTCTAAATTCTAATTCATACCTGACTACTTACAGACACACCTCATGAGGTGTTCCCGTGTGTGCTGGAGGAGGTTCAGTAAGATTGCCTGTTCCTCAGTGTTGACGACATTCTATGGGACCCTCTGTCTCCTTATGAGGAAAACAGAGCGGACGACAATTCTCCCTGGAGAGCAAAGCTTACCCAATAGAATGGCTGGAGGGGGAAATGTGACTGTGCCTTGTGTCATGTGCTCTGCATTGGGTAATGTAATCCAGCCCCTGTCATTCACAGTCCTGGATTCTGAAATGTAAATCACCACATTTACCGGAAGTCTGCAGAGGGATTTGGATAGGTTCAGTGAATGGGCTAGGGTATGGCAGATGGAATACAATGTTGACAACTGTGAGGAGATCCATTTTGGTAGCAATAACAGCAAAAGGGATTATTATTTGAATAATAAAATATTAAAACCTGCTGCTGTGCAGAAATACCTGGTTGTGCTGGTGCATGAGTCACAACAAGTTGGTTTACAGGTGCAACAGGTTTTTTGTCCTTCATTGTTTGAGGGATGGAGTTTAAGACTAGGGAGGTTATGCTGCAATTGTATCAGGTGTTAGTGAGGCCACACCTGGAGTGTTGTGCTCAGTTTTGATCTCCTTACCTGAGAAAGAATGTACTGGTGCTGGAGGGTTTGCAGAGGAGATTCACTAGGTTAATCCCAGAGTTGGAGGGGTTGGATTATGAGGAGAGGCTGAGTAGACTGGGACTGTACTCGTTGGAATTTAGAAGGATGAGGGGGGGGATCATACAGAAACATATACAATTATGAAGGGAATAGATAGGATAGATGGGGGCAGGTTGTTTCCACTGGCGGGTGAAAGCAGAACTAGGGGGCATCGCCTCACAATAAGGGGAAGTAGATTTAGGACTGAGCTTCGGAGGAACTTCTTCACCCAAAGGGTTGTGAATCTATGGAATTCCTTGCCCAGTGAAGCAGTTGAGGCTACTTCATTAAATGTTTTTAAGATAAAGATAGATCGTTTTTTGAAGAATAAAGGAAAAAAGGGTTATGGTGTTCCGGCCGGAAAGTGGAGCTGAGTCCACAAAAGATCAGCCGTGATCTCATTGAATGGCAGAGCAGGCTCGAGGGGCCAGATGGCCGACTCCTGCTCCTAGGTCTTATGTTCTTATTTCACACCAGAATCCACGCCCAGTGAAACCACCAGCCCACACACATTCCAACTACCAATCAAAACCTGGCAGAAATCTGTTTGTAATTGTCCCCTGTTGTTGTTTGTGAGTTGATGTGGATTGGGGGATAACCCAGCCCTGATAAATGTCTGGTACATCTCCATGGTGATCTGTGAAACAGTGGAGACCCCGAACAGAGAATCTGCGGGGCACGGGGCAATTTTCCTGGCCATCCTACAGCCTGTTTTGTGGCTCCTGAGGCCATTGGCCAATGGAAGGATCTTTCAGTCCCATCGCTGTCAATGGGGCTTCCCGGTGTTTACACCCTCCGCCCCACGGCAGGGGGAGGGGGCTCTGTCAGTGGGACCGGAATCACACCAATAGGAATGGCCGGGAAGTCCCACACACTGACTCCAGTGAAGGCACAATTAAACTAAACATTACAGAAATCATCAAAATAAACTCTTCCTTTCCAAAAATATACATCTACCCAATTCATCTGTAGGAAATGTTGTTGCCTGTATTTTACCCAAGGTCTCGTTGTTGATCTTTAGGATCTCCGCGGTTACAGTGGGTGTGGAGCTGGGGGGTGGGGCTTTCTGCTGGGTACAGGAGGAAAGGATTAAGCAAAGATTTATTGAAGCACAAAATGGACAAAAATGACAGAAATGTGAGTGGGATCCACAAAATCATCAGATCTCGACAGTGGAGAAGGAGGCCACTCAGCCCATCGACTTTGCACAGTCTCGCTGAAAGAGCACCCTACCTCGGCCCACTCCCCCCATCCTTCCCCTGTTACCCCATCTCGGCCCAACCCCCCACCACATCCCTGTAGCCCCAACTCGGGGCAAATTAGCATGGCCAATCCACCGAATCGGCACATCTTGGGACAGTGGAAGGAATCCGGAACATCCGGAAGGAACCCACACAGACACGGGGAAAACGTACAGACTCCACACAGACAGTCATCCGAGGTCGGAATCGAACCTGGGTCCAGGTGTTGTCAGGCAGCAGTGCTAAGCACTGTGCCATCGTGTCGACCTGTGTCTCACTCTGGGAGGACAATTAAAAATATAACTTACAGATTCTGACGCTGCTTTTTCACTTTGTGGTTTCATAATCTGACCCCCCCCCCCCCCCGATACAGGACTGACCCCCCGACACAGGACTGACCCCAGACACAGGACTGACCCCCCCGACACAGGGCTGACCCCCCAACACAGGACTGACCCCCCCGACACAGGACTGACCCCCCGGCACAGGGCTGACCCCCCGACACAGGACTGACCCCAGACACAGGACTGACCCCCCCGACACAGGGCTGACCCCCCAACACAGGACTGACCCCCCCGGACACAGGACTGACCCCCCGGCACAGGGCTGACCCCCCGACCCAGGGCTGACCCCCCGGCACAGGACTGACCCCCCCCCCCGACACAGGACTGACCCCCCGACACAGGGCTGACCCCCCGATACAGGACTGACCCCCCGACACAGGACTGACCCCAGACACAGGGCTGACCCCCAGACACAGGACTGACCCCCCCCCCCCGGCACAGGACTGACCCCCCGGCACAGGGCTGACCCCCCGGCACAGGACTGACCCCCCCCCCCGGCACAGGACAGACCCCAGACACAGGACTGACCCCCCGGCACAGGGCTGACCCCCCGACCCAGGGCTGCCCCCCCGGCACAGGACTGACCCCCCCCCCCGACACAGGACTGACCCCCCGACACAGGGCTGACCCCCCGATACAGGACTGACCCCCCGACACAGGACTGACCCCAGACACAGGGCTGACCCCCAGACACAGGACTGACCCCCCCCCCCCCGGCACAGGACTGACCCCCCGGCACAGGGCTGACCCCCCGGCACAGGACTGACCCCCCCCCCCCGGCACAGGACAGACCCCAGACACAGGACTGACCCCCCGACACAGGACTGACCCCCCGACACAGGACTGACCCCCCCGACACAGGGCTGACCCCCCCGACACAGGGCTGACCCCCCCGACACAGGGCTGACCCCCCCGACACAGGGCTGACCCCCCGACACAGGACTGACCCCCCGGCACAGGACTGACCCCCCGACACAGGACTGACCCCCCGACACAGGGCTGACCCCCCCGACACAGGGCTGACCCCCCGGCACAGGACTGACCCCCCGACACAGGACTTTGCCACTGACCATAAGACCATGAGACATAGGAGCAGAATTAGGCCACTCGGCCCATCAGGCCTGCTCCGCCATTCAATCATGGCTGATATGTTTCTCACCCCCATTCCCCTGTCTTCTCCCCATAACCCCTGATCCCCTTATTAATCAAGGCCTATCTATCTCTGTCTTAAAGACACTGCGTGATTTTGCCTCCAGCCTACTACGACAAAGAGTTCTGTAGCCACCTAAGATGGACACTGGGCTACCAAAATGGAGAACTGCTAAGGCTGCAGGGAGAAAACAGTCTTAGTAAGGATAAGCAGTTTGCAGAAGGCTAATTAGCATTCTGCACGTACAAAAACCAGTTTATGGCCAGGTGCAGGATCTCAGCTTAAGATGTAAATGGCAACAACGATTTGTATAGTAATGAGGTGATCCAGATCTGGGCCCACACAAGAGAAACATTTGGGTTTGAATGGAGACTTTGAGTGGACACCCAGACGAAACGGCACCATAAGTATCCATCACAACGCACCATAGAGACCGCCCCACCCATCGAGAAGAGACCCTCAGATTGGGGGTTTGGAAAATATCGATTGGGAGAAGACCCAATCGATACCTAGCAGGTGAAAGAGCCCGCCCCAAAGGGCACGGACCTCTTGGACCTATAAAAGTAGACCCCGCACATGGTCCGTTCTGTTTTGCTCCGGCTCTGTTGCTTCCAGACTCCGGCCTAGGCTGTTGCATCCTGACTCCGACCCCAGCCTCCAGATCCTGTCTTTCATCACCGGCCGTTGAGCACCAGCCATCGATCAGTAAGTGCCAAAACGACGCTCGCTACGTGACCCCGGCATTGCTTATACTCTAGCCGACTATTAGTGAACAGAAGGTGCAGTCCAGAAAGGAACAAAAGGCCTTGTCCCCTGACCTTGCTGGTTCCTACTTAGATAAGTATTTAGTCGTTTAATAGTAGAAATAAGTATTAGTCTTTAGCGTATGCATGCATATTTATTATATTGGTTATAATAAATATCAATCGTTTGAACTTACTAATCGGTGTACAGTTTTATTACTTTGAACCTGACCTTGATATACTTGTGAGGTGTCTAAATACGGCACCTGGCGACTCCGAGCAGAATTACATACACAGAGCTGTAGTAGTGTTAAGCACACGGCCTTTAAACGGAGGCGTGTTAATACACTCCAATAAACGCGTAATACACTCAAGTAAAACGTGCAACAGTTCCACAGATACACCACCCTCTGACTGAAGAATTTCCACCTCATGTCTGTTTTAAAGGATCGTCCCTTTAGTCTGTGATGGTGCCCTCTGGTTCTAGTTTTTCCTACAAGTGGAAATATCCTCTCGATGTCCACTCTATCCAGGCCTCGCAGCATCCTGTAGGTTTCATTAAGATCCCCCCTCATCCTTCTAATCTCCAACCAGTACAGACCCAGAGTCCTCAACGGTTCCTCATACGACAAACTCTTCATTCCAGGGATCATTCTTGTAAACCTCCTCTGGACACTTTTCAAGGCCAGCACATCCTTACTTAGATACGGGGCCCAAAACGGTTCAGAATACTCCAAATGGGGTCTGACCAGAGCCTTCTACGGCCTCAGAATTACATCTCTGGTCTTGTATTCTAGCCCTCTTGACATGAATGCTAACATTGAATTTGCCTTCCTAACTGCCGAATGAACCTGCACGTTAACCTTAAGAGAATCGTGAACAAGGACTCCCAAGTCCCTTTGTGCTTCTGATCTCCAAAGCATTTCCCTATTTAGAAAATAGTCTTTGCCTAAATTCCTCCTTCCAAAGTGCATAACCTCACACTTCTCCACATTGTATTCAATTTGCCAATTCATTGCCCACTCTCACAGCTTGTCCAAATCCTTCTGCAGCCCCCTTGCTTCCTCAAAACTACCTGTCCCTCCCTCTACAGATCTTTATATCATCTGCAAACTTAGCAACAGTGCCTTCAGTTCCTTCTTCCTACTATCGATATCCCTCTGCAGGCTTTCAGTGTCCTCTGCACACTTTGCTCTGCCAAAGTTCGGTTCGGATTTGGTTCGGCCACATTTGGAATACTGCGTACAGTTCTGGTCGCCACATTACCAAAAGGATGTGGATGCTTTTGAGAAGGTGCAGAGGAGGTTCACCAGGATGTTGCCTGGTATGGAGGGTGCTAGCTATGAAGAGAGGCTCAGTAAATTAGGATTATTTTCATTAGAAAGACGGTGGTTGAGGGAGGGACCCCATTGAGGTACAAAATCATGAGAGGTATGGACAGGGTGGATAGCAAGGAGCTTTATCTCTGAGTGGGGGACTCAATTACTAGGGGTCACAAGTTCAAGTGAGAGGGGAAAAGTTTAAGGGAGATATGCATGGAAAGTTCTTTACGCAGAGGGTGGTGGGTGCCTGGAACGCATTGCCGACGGAGGTGGTAGAGGCGGGCACGATAGCGTCATTTAAGGTGTATCTAGACAGATACATGAAAGGGCAGGGAGCAGAGGGATACAGATCCTTAGAAAATAGGCGACAGTTTTACAAAGAACAAAGAAAATTACAGCACAGGAACAGGCCCTTCGGCCATCCCAGCCTGCGCCGATCCAGATCCTTTATCTAAACCTGTCTCCTATTTTCCAAGGTCTACTTCCCTTTGTTCCGCCCATTCATATACCTGTCTAGATGCTTCTTAAATGATGCTATCGTGCCCGCCTCTACCACCTCCGCTGGTAAAGCGTTCCAGGCACCCACCACCCTCTGCGGAAAAAACTTTCCACGCACATCTCCCTTAAACTTTCCCCCTCTCACCTTGAACCCGTGACCCCTTGTAACTGATACCCCCACTCTTGGGAAAAGCTTGTTGCTGTCCACCCTGTCCATACCTCTCATAATTTTGTAGACCTCAATCAGGTCCCCCCTCAACCTCCGTCCTTCCTACGAAATCAATCCTAATCTACTGAACCTTTCTTCATAGCTAGCACCCTCCATACCAGACAACATCCTGGTGAACCTCCTCTGCACCCTCTCCAAGGCATCCACATCCTTCTGGTAATGTGGCGACCAGAACTGCATGCAGTATTCCAAATGTGGCCGAACCAAAGTCCTATACAACTGTAACATGACCTGCCAACTCTTGTACTCAATACCCCGTCCAATGAAGGCAAGCATGCTGTATGCCTTCTTGACCACTCTATCAACCTGCGTTGCCACCTTCAGGGTACAATGGACCTGAACTCCCAGATCTCTCTGCACATCAATTTTCCCCAAGATCCTTCCGCTCTTGAATTTGTTCTTCCAAAATGCATCACCTCGCATTTGCCTGGATTGAACTCCACTTGCCATTTCTCTGCCCAACTCTCCAATCTATCTATATTTTGTTGTATTCTCTGACAGTCCTCCTCGCTATCTGCAACTCCACCAATCTTAGTATCATCTGCCAACTTGCTAATCAGACCACCTATACCTTCCTCCAGGTCATTTATGTAGATCACAAACAACAGTGGTCCGAGCACGGATCCCTGTGGAACACCAATAGTCACCTTTCTCCATTTTGAAACACTCCCTTCCGCCACTACTCTCTGTCTCCTGTTGCCCAGCCAGTTCTTTATCCATCTAACTAGTACACCCTGAACCCCATACGACTTCACTTTTTCCATCAACCTGCCATGGGAAACCTTATCAAACGCCTTACTAAATTCCATGTATACGACATCTACAGCCCTTCCCTCATCAATTAACTTTGTCACTTCCTCAAAGAATTCTATTAGGTTTGTAAGACATGACCTTCTCTGCACAAAACCATTCTGCCTATCACTGATAAGTTTATTTTCTTCCAGATGTGAATAGATCCTATCCCTCAGTATATTCTCCAACAGTTTGCCTACCACTGACGTCAAGCTCACAGGACTATAATTCCCTGGATTATCCCTGCTACCCTTCTTAAACAAAGGGACAACATTAGCAATTCTCCAGTCCTCCGGGACCTCACCCGTGCTCACGGATGCTGCAAAGATATTTTTTAAGGCCCCAGCTATGTCGGCCCTCGCTTCCCTCAGTAACCTGGGATAGATCCCATCCGGTCCTGGGGACTTGTCCAACTTAATGTCTTTTAGAATACCCAAAACTTCCCCCTTCCGTATGACTACTTGACCGAGAGTATTTAAACATCCATCCCTAGCCTCAACATCCGTCTTGTCCCTCTCCTTTGTGAATACCGATGCAAAGTACTCATTAAGAATCTCACCCATTTCCTCTGAGTCCACACATATATTCCCTCTTTTGTCCTTAAGTGGGCCAACCCTTTCTCTAGTTACCCTCTTGCTCCTTACATATGAATAAAATGCTTTGGGATTTTCCTTAACCCTGTTAGCCAAAGATATTTCATGACCCCTTTTAGCCCTCTTTAATGCGTGTTTGTGATTCGTCCTACTTTCCAGATATTCCTCCAAAGCTTCATCAGTTTTGAGTCGCCTCGATCCTATGTATGCTTCCATTTTCATCTTAGCTAGTCTCACAATTTCACCCGTCATCCATGGTTCCCTAATCTTGCCATTTCTATCTTTCATTTTCACAGGAACATGTCTGTCCTGCACTCTAATCAACCTTTCCTTAAAAGACTCCCACATTTCAAATGTGGATTTATCCTAAAACAGCTGCTCCCAATCCACATTCCCGAGCTCCTGCCGAATTTTGTTCCTTTAGGACCACTCTCATCTTTGTCCATTAGTATTCTAAAATTTATGGAATTGTGATCGCTATTCCCAAAGTAATCGCCGACTGAAACATCAACCACCTGGCCGGGATCATTCCCCAATACCAGGTCCAGCATGGCCCCTTCCCGAGTTGGACTATTTACATCCTGCTCTAAAAAAAACTCTCCTGGATGCTCCTTACAAACTCTGCTCCATCTACGCCTCCAACACTACACGAATCCCATTCAATGTTGGGGAAGTTAAAATCTCCCATCACAACCACCCTATTGCTCCTAGATCTGGAGCGGCGCAGGCTTGGAGGGCCGAAGGGCCTGTTCCTGTGCTGTAATATTTCTTTGTTCTTTCTTCTCTTTGTTCTAAACCATGCTTGTTTGTGACTTGCTGTATTCAGCATCCAGACCCATCTCCAGTCTCCTCAATGACACAGCTCATTCAGGAGCTCTGTATTGGGACTGGAGAACACACACAGACCTGAGCCCATCTTTAAAAACAGTGATACACCTCTCAGCATATTCTAAATTCTAATTCATACCTGACTACTTACAGACACACCTCATGAGGTGTTCCCGTGTGTGCTGGAGGAGGTTCAGTAAGATTGCCTGTTCCTCAGTGTTGACGACATTCTATGGGACCCTCTGTCTCCTTATGAGGAAAACAGAGCGGACGACAATTCTCCCTGGAGAGCAAAGCTTACCCAATAGAATGGCTGGAGGGGGAAATGTGACTGTGCCTTGTGTCATGTGCTCTGCATTGGGTAATGTAATCCAGCCCCTGTCATTCACAGTCCTGGATTCTGAAATGTAAATCACCACATTTACCGGAAGTCTGCAGAGGGATTTGGATAGGTTCAGTGAATGGGCTAGGGTATGGCAGATGGAATACAATGTTGACAACTGTGAGGAGATCCATTTTGGTAGCAATAACAGCAAAAGGGATTATTATTTGAATAATAAAATATTAAAACCTGCTGCTGTGCAGAAATACCTGGTTGTGCTGGTGCATGAGTCACAACAAGTTGGTTTACAGGTGCAACAGGTTTTTTGTCCTTCATTGTTTGAGGGATGGAGTTTAAGACTAGGGAGGTTATGCTGCAATTGTATCAGGTGTTAGTGAGGCCACACCTGGAGTGTTGTGCTCAGTTTTGATCTCCTTACCTGAGAAAGAATGTACTGGTGCTGGAGGGTTTGCAGAGGAGATTCACTAGGTTAATCCCAGAGTTGGAGGGGTTGGATTATGAGGAGAGGCTGAGTAGACTGGGACTGTACTCGTTGGAATTTAGAAGGATGAGGGGGGGGATCATACAGAAACATATACAATTATGAAGGGAATAGATAGGATAGATGGGGGCAGGTTGTTTCCACTGGCGGGTGAAAGCAGAACTAGGGGGCATCGCCTCACAATAAGGGGAAGTAGATTTAGGACTGAGCTTCGGAGGAACTTCTTCACCCAAAGGGTTGTGAATCTATGGAATTCCTTGCCCAGTGAAGCAGTTGAGGCTACTTCATTAAATGTTTTTAAGATAAAGATAGATCGTTTTTTGAAGAATAAAGGAAAAAAGGGTTATGGTGTTCCGGCCGGAAAGTGGAGCTGAGTCCACAAAAGATCAGCCGTGATCTCATTGAATGGCAGAGCAGGCTCGAGGGGCCAGATGGCCGACTCCTGCTCCTAGGTCTTATGTTCTTATTTCACACCAGAATCCACGCCCAGTGAAACCACCAGCCCACACACATTCCAACTACCAATCAAAACCTGGCAGAAATCTGTTTGTAATTGTCCCCTGTTGTTGTTTGTGAGTTGATGTGGATTGGGGGATAACCCAGCCCTGATAAATGTCTGGTACATCTCCATGGTGATCTGTGAAACAGTGGAGACCCCGAACAGAGAATCTGCGGGGCACGGGGCAATTTTCCTGGCCATCCTACAGCCTGTTTTGTGGCTCCTGAGGCCATTGGCCAATGGAAGGATCTTTCAGTCCCATCGCTGTCAATGGGGCTTCCCGGTGTTTACACCCTCCGCCCCATGGCAGGGGGAGGGGGCTCTGTCAGTGGGACCGGAATCACACCAATAGGAATGGCCGGGAAGTCCCACACACTGACTCCAGTGAAGGCACAATTAAACTAAACATTACAGAAATCATCAAAATAAACTCTTCCTTTCCAAAAATATACATCTACCCAATTCATCTGTAGGAAATGTTGTTGCCTGTATTTTACCCAAGGTCTCGTTGTTGATCTTTAGGATCTCCGCGGTTACAGTGGGTGTGGAGCTGGGGGGTGGGGCTTTCTGCTGGGTACAGGAGGAAAGGATTAAGCAAAGATTTATTGAAGCACAAAATGGACAAAAATGACAGAAATGTGAGTGGGATCCACAAAATCATCAGATCTCGACAGTGGAGAAGGAGGCCACTCAGCCCATCGACTTTGCACAGTCTCGCTGAAAGAGCACCCTACCTCGGCCCACTCCCCCCATCCTTCCCCTGTTACCCCATCTCGGCCCAACCCCCCACCACATCCCTGTAGCCCCAACTCGGGGCAAATTAGCATGGCCAATCCACCGAATCGGCACATCTTGGGACAGTGGAAGGAATCCGGAACATCCGGAAGGAACCCACACAGACACGGGGAAAACGTACAGACTCCACACAGACAGTCATCCGAGGTCGGAATCGAACCTGGGTCCAGGTGTTGTCAGGCAGCAGTGCTAAGCACTGTGCCATCGTGTCGACCTGTGTCTCACTCTGGGAGGACAATTAAAAATATAACTTACAGATTCTGACGCTGCTTTTTCACTTTGTGGTTTCATAATCTGACCCCCCCCCCCCCCCCCCCGATACAGGACTGACCCCCCGACACAGGACTGACCCCAGACACAGGACTGACCCCCCCGACACAGGACTGACCCCCCGACACAGGACTGACCCCCCGACACAGGACTGACCCCCCGACACAGGACTGACCCCCCGACACAGGACTGACCCCCCGGCACAGGACTGACCCCCCCCGGCACAGGACTGACCCCCCCCCCCGGCACAGGACAGACCCCCGGCACAGGACTGACCCCCCGACACAGGACTGACCCCCCGGCACAGGACTGACCCCCCGACACAGGGCTGACCCCCCGACACAGGACTGACCCCCCGACACAGGACTGACCCCCGGCACAGGGCTGACCCCCCGACACAGGGCTGACCCCCCGACACAGGGCTGACCCCCCCCAGACACAGGACTGACCCCCCGACACAGGGCTGACCCCCCGACACATGACTGACCCCCCGACACAGGACTGACTGAGGTTCAAAAGGAGGAGGTGTTACTAATTTTGGAAAATGTCAAAATGGATAAGTCCCCTGGGCCAGATGGGATTTATCCTAGGATTCTCTGGGAAGCCAGGGAGGAGATTGCAGAGCCTTTGTCCTTGATTTTTATGTCGTCTTTGTCAACAGGAATAGTGCCGGAAGATTGGAGGATAGCAAATGTTGTCCCCTTGTTGAAGAAGGGGAGTAGAGACAACCATGGTAATTATAGACCTGTGAGCCTTACTTTGGTTGTGGGTAAAATGTTAGAAAAGGTTATAAGATATATGGTTTATAATCATCTTGAAAAGAACAAGTTGATTAGCGATAGTCAACACGGTTTTGTGAAGGGTAGGTCATGCCTCACAAACCTTATTGAGTTTTTTGAGAAGGTGACCAAACAGGTGGATGAGGGTAAAGCGGTTGATGTGGTGTATACGGATTTCAGTAAGGCGTTTGATAAGGTTCCCCATGGTAGGCTATTGCAGAAAATAAGGAAGTATGTGATTGAAGGTGATTTAGCGGTTTGGATCAGTAATTGGCTAGCTGAAAGAAGACAGAGGGTGGTGGTTGATGGCAAATGTTCATCCTGGAGTTCAGTTACTAGTGGTGTACCGCAAGGATGTGTTTTGGGGCCACTGCTGTTTGTCATTTTTATAAATGACCTGGAAGAGGGTGTAGAAGGATGGGTTAGTAAATTTGCAGATGACACGAAGGTCGCTGGAGTTGAGGATAGTGCTGAAGGATGTTATAGGATACAGAGGAATTGATAGTTAAATTCTTCACCCGATAGTCTGGCTCAATAAAATGAGAGATGGATTTGTAGGTATAGTATCATTTAATAATAAGCAACTTGCAAGGCTGGCTTACTTGTAGGACCTCAGAACACACACACAGCCGTCTTCTGGGAGCCCAGAGCAAGAGAGACCGAGGACAAAGGGTCTCTACAGATATATTCCAAATCACAGTAAGATTCACATATAAGCTTCCCATTGGTCATTCTCTACACCTCCTGACCTGGCCATATATCCTGATTGGGTCACTTTGCATTCCTCAATCCTGGGCCCCTTGTTACCCAGCATCCTTTTCACCATTCTCTCCCTGAGGCTACCCTCCCCCAAGGGTCTCTAGCCAGGCTTTGCTAAATTCCTTTGTTCTTTGTCTGTGAGCTCACTACCATCGCACCGGCCCTATTATCTATACTATTTTAACTAATAATCCTATTTTGTATCACATTCATTTGTTCAATTCCTCATTCCCTCCTTTTATCATTTCATGATAACCTATCGGTTCAAGCCGCAATCACGGCCCCTCATCTAGGAACATTCGTCGCTGTATTTCTAATTCCTGTTGCAGCACCCCATCATCCGCTGCATCCTCGTGGATCCGAACAGCCAAGACTCTAGGGGCGGCTATCTGTTCCAGCGCATTTTACCCATCACGCATTTTAGGACGGCCAGGCCCACAAAGATGCAGCCGAGTGCCACTGCTAGATACATGGCCATATTTATCAACCAATCCTTCCAACCTCCGAAATCCCAGCTACCCCAAGAGCCAGGGTCCTGCATACCGTCCAGGTGGCCCCTTATGCGATCCATAAATGTAGTGATGTTAGCGGTTAAATCTTGAACTCCCGTGATACACTTACCCTGCACTATGGCGCATACCCCACCTTCACGGGCCAGAAGATAGTCAAGAGCATACCGGTTCTGCATGGCAAACAACCGCAGTTGAGATAGTTCCTTTGTTATTGCCCCGAGGGCCCCCAAGGTCTTGTTTCCCAGGATGGTAAGGCCGCAAATAAAATAATTCCTATCGTTGACCGCCATGGAACCCCCCACACCCCCCAGTGTCAAGGCGCTCAGAATTCCCCATCCGGCTGAGTGGCCCCGGTTGGGTGCTGGGACCTGAGGTTTCTTCCAACCTTTGCAGAATTCGGCTGAGACTGCCCGGCGCGCCAATTGATGGTTCAGTATCCACTCAGTGGGGCAGGGGACTGTGGTAGGGACTAGAGTCCCGATAGCAATTTGGCGGGGAAATGGGGGTGACAAAACATTGGTCGCTGTGCCATTAAAGAAAAAATAGTATCCTTGCTCCGGAGCGTCCTCCTGTAACCTTATGACGTCGTGGATGGTTGGCATTGGCTTGTCAGAGGCAGACCTATTTACTGCAGAACGTTTAGTCTGACTCAATATTTTAGGCACCATCACTTGCTGAATTTGCGCGGCTTCCCTCGCTGCACAATCTGTACGTTCATTACCAACGTCAACCGGGGTCTTACCGTTTGTATGGGCCGCGCATTTAATGAGGGAAATCTGCGCGGGCATGAGGAGGGCCTGCAGTAGGTCATTAACTAAACCCCGGTGTGATATCTCCGTGCCTGCCGAGGTAAGGAATCCCCTATGCTTCCAGAGCTGTCCAAAGTCATGAACCACCCCGAAGGCGTATCGTGAGTCAGTGTAAATATTTACCCGGCTATCTGCCCCAAGTATACATGCACGGGTAAGGGCAAAAAGTTTGGCTTGTTGGGCTGAATAAGGGGTCTGAAAAGCGGCCGCTTCTAGGGTCAGGCCATCCTGATCCACGATTACGTAACCGGATAGTCTCCGGCCAGTGGGGCTTATTAATGCACTGCCATCAACATACATAATCATGTCAGGTTGATCTAACGGAATATCGCTCAGATCTTCCCTTATCGAAGTAGCTTCCTGAATCAGGGGTGGACAGTCGTGGCCAGGCGCGTCTTCATGGTCAGGGGGGACCGCTAAGAAAACAGGCTGGATTGATAGTGGTACAATATTTAAATGTCAGACGTGGATTGTTTAAAAGGTATATTTCATACCTATTCTGACGAGCTGCGGTAAGATGCTGAGTCTGCAGTTGTCCCAACAGTGCGATGACCGGGTGGGAGCTATACACCGTAATGTCCTGTTGGAGAGTTAGATTGGCAGCAGCCTGCAGACTATTGTATATCGCTGCCAGGATCTGGGTGCAAACAGGGTAGCCCAACGTCACTGGATCAAGTTTGGAAGAGTAATATGCCACGGGCCGGTGCTTATCCCCATGTTGCTGGGTGAGTACCGCTGTTGAACACCCTTCCAGAACAGTACAGTATATCTGGAACGGTCGGCCGTACAGGGGCCTGCCGAGTGCCGGTGCTTGTAACAAGGCCTGCTTTAGGCAACGGAAGGCCTCGAGTGCCTCGGTGGTGAGAGTAAAATCCCCCCCTTCGCTCGTGTAAGGCGTCAGCAGCTTTGTATAGACAGCGATGTTTGGTATCCACTGCCTACAATAATTCACCATACCCAGCCAATGACGGACCTCCTTGGCTGTGGTAGGGGCGGGGAATTAGCATATGGGTTCAAGCCTACTGGGTTCAAGACTTCTGTCTGTGGCTGTAAGTAAAACCCCTAAGAACTTGACCTTTGTCTGAGCCACCAGGACCTTTGATTGTGAAACAACGTAACCCAATGAGGCTAGGTGGTTTAATAACTGGATCACATCATCCCTGTTACTGGGCTCATCGGGACTCGCTACCAATAGGTCATCAACATACTGAACTAGAGTGGAACCATGCTCCAACGTCAAGGCCTGGAGTTGGGTCTGCAGACATCTGGAGAAGAGCGTAGGTGAGTTGACTGAATCCCTGAGGCAGTCGGGTCCAGGTATACTGCTGTCCATTATAAGTGAAGGCAAACAAATATTGACTTTCAGATGCGAGCGGAAGGGCAAAGAAAGCGTGCTGGGGGTCAACTATAGTGAAGACCCGGGCTCGAGCTGGAATTGGAGCCAGTATGTGTGCGGGATTAGGGACGAGAGCATGTAACGGCTGCGCGATGGCATTGATAGAACGTAAATCCTGTACTAACCGGTACTGGTCTGGTTTGCCTGGTTTGGGCACCGCAAGTATTGGGGTGTTACATTCTGATTGGCAAAGGACCAGAATACCCTTAGACTTAGACTTAGAATACCCTGTTGCAACAGTTCTCGGATTAATTTGTCTATAGACGGGGCAGCTTGGGGTTTCAGGGGGTATTGCCGAATGGAAGGCAGTGTTACATTGTCCTGAATGGGTACCTTAATAGGTGTAACATTTGTCTGCCCCACTTGTGATGGGCATTCTGCCCAGACCTGTGGGCTGACATATTCCAAAACGTCACGTCCCAGATGATGCTGTTGTGTTAATAGTTTCAGGGAGCTCAAAATATTTTATGGAAGTGCCGTCTGGCATGACTTGAAGTGTGTACTCTGTTGGATCTGAATGATCCACTGCCCTCCTTACCAGAGGCCCCAAATCCTTGGCATGATATTGGTCTTGGACTTGACGTGTAATGTGAGGGCCTACAGAAGCTGACTGTAGCCATAAATGTGGTGGTATTGTAACAAAATCGGCTGTACCTTCTTTTCCCGTGACTGTGGCTGTAATCTTGACTGGCCATTCGGTCCCAATTAACGGCTGGTATTTGTCCTCCAACTCCCTGTTCTGTCCGGTTCGATCATAGGCCAGTGTAACTTGGCACAGTGAATGTTCAATATCTAACGCCCACCACTGTGGCATGACAGAAATACAGCACTGTTGTCCCGTCCTCCATGATTGAACCGTTACCCCTTCATCCCCGCACTCGAGCTGTAGCTGGGAGATACACAGTAAATCTCTGGCCAAAAACAGTGGTCAGCACTGCAGTCTCACAGCACCAGGGACCGAGGTTCAATTCCAGCCTGGATCTATGTGGGGTTTGTACTTTTTCCCCGTGTCGACATGGGTTTCCCCCGGGTGCTCCGATTTCCTCCCACAGTCCAAAGATGTGTGGGTTAGCTGGATTGGCCATGATAAATCACGCCTGAGTGTCTAAAGGTTAGGTGTGGTTCCTGGGTTACGGGGAAAGGGTGGGGGGGTGGGGGGGCCGAGGTGGGATACTCTTTGAGAGGGTTGGTGCAGTCTCAATGGGCCAAATGGCATCCTTCTGCACTGTAGTGATTCTATGTCATGTGGGTGTGATGCTGAGTTACAACTGCAAGTAATAAAGTTGGAGTCATGCTTGCGGTCGATCTAAGGTGTTTGGCAAAGTGGCCACCCAGTCTGCATTTTGTCTCCCCAATGTAGAGGAGACAGCATTGCGAGCAGTGGTTACAGTCGACCAAATTGAAGGAGGTGCAAGTGCTGCTTAACCTGAAAGGAGTGTTCCGGGCCATTGACAGTGAGGAGGCAGGAGGTAAAGGGACAGATGTTGCACCTTCTGTGATTGCAAGGTGCCGTGGGAAGGGGGATGATGAGTTGTAGGTGATACAGGAGCAGAGCAGGGTGCAGAATACTGACAGATGTGTTTTGTGGTGGCATCATGCTGGTGTTGACAGATGTGGGCCTGACCAGGTTGACTCCCTTCCTTGCCTCAGCTCATCTGCTGCAGATACCCTGATCCATACCTTTGACTGTTCCAATGCCTCCCAGCCTCCCGCCTGCTTTATACCCTTCAGACATTCCAAGCTCATCCAAATCTCCCCTGTCCACCACCCAACTCGAGACTATTTCCTCGGGTGGATGTGGCTGTTACAAGGGGGCATAACTATAAAGTTCAGGGTGGGAGATATAGGAGGGATGTCCGAGGTAGGTTCTTTACTCAGAGAGCGGTTAGGGTGTGGAATGGACTGCCTGCTGTGATATGGAGTCGGACACTTTAGGAACTTTCAAGCGGTTATTGGATAGGCACATGGAGCACACCAGAATGACAGGGAGTGGGATAGCTTGATCTTGGTTTCGGACAAAGCTCGGCACAACATCGAGGGCCGGAGGGCCTGTTCTGTGCTGTACTGTTCTATATGTTCTATAAGTTACAGTCCAATCCAGTAGTCACCACAAACCGATGATCTGTAGACTTATTCTCATAAGTGACTACCACAGGGTCAGAGATAGGATACTCACACACCTGGCCTTGGAACCCCGACAAATGCTGGGTGTGGGGGGATAGTGGTAGTTGAAGTTCTGATTGCACTGAAGACATGGCTGCTCCAGTGTCGATTACAAATGGGTGATGTTGATCTCCTATCTGCAGGGAGATAATAGGTTCCCTGTCCGATTGGAGAGCCCGTATGACTAAATTAGCTAGTCAATCTTGTGTTGGGAAAGGGTTTGCCTGGGAGAAGCCGGTGTACATTGTCTGTCCTCCCCTCGGTGGGTACCCCCTCCTTTGGTTCAGGTAGTCTCCTCCTGCTGGCTGTCTTTTAAAGGGGCATTCCTGATGCCAGTGATCTGTACGGCCACAATTAAAACATGCATTGTTCCCTCTATATCTGCCCCGTCCTCTTTTCCCAGTAGACCAATGACCCCCTCAGAGGGGATGGCAGTTGTAAAGCTGTTGGTGCAGACGGTGGGCCATAAATAGGGGCTGCGGGTCCATTCGGGTGGGTTTGATATCCTCCCCCATGTTGATCCACCCACCCAAGATGGCAATATTGGGGTTCCAGCTGGTAAGCCACTGTATCTGCCGCTGGTTGGGGTCTCAGACCATCCTTTTTCATCACGTACTCAGTCTTAATCTTTGTAACTGAGCCTCCTTCCTGGCCTACACCCTCCTTCCAATAAAATCTGACTGCCCGGGCCATCTGGGAAGGGTCGTTCTCTGTCCAATTCATGTTATTACATTTCACGGCAGTAGCCACAGAAGGTGGTAGGCAATGCATTAACATAGCACAGTACTGAGGGGAATTCTGGCCATTCTGATACAGCAAGTCGCCTGACTGCGCACGGTAGAGTTCATTAAAGCATTCCAGAAAGTCCTCTGGCTCCTCAGGCTTTTTAGGTTTGAGGTCTAAGATAATAGAGATGTTTATGGGCTTTTGAAACGTGGCATTCAGCGCATTCAGGATCTGTGTCTGTCTATCATCGTCCAAGGCATGGGCTTGCTGGAGTGCGGCGTGGCTAGCATAATGTAAATGGTTAAGGTGACTGCGGTATTCTGCTGCGGTTAAAACCTGGTGGACGAGGTCCCAGAGGTCCCGTGAATCAGCGTGATAGACCGAGATGGTGGTTCTCAGATAGTCCACGAAAGCAGCAGGAGATTTCTTCCTGTCTGGGATTGCAGCCAGAATAGCCATCATCTCACTGGGTCTCCATGGGAAATAAATATCGATAGTGGGTTGGGCTGCGGCTGTCTCAGTGTCAGGATTCGGTATCTTCCTAACCGGCAACTGTCTCAGAGTCTCACTAGGGGGCGCTTTAGCGGATTCCTCTGGCTCCTCAGAGACTTCAACGTCTTTCCCTTCCACTAGGGGGAGCTCCGGCCCCTCAGAACCATTCCCCCCGTTTTCTTTGTTCCTACATTTGTCTGTCTCAAGACTTCGGCCTTAAGGGATCCCTGTGGTATGGGTAATTGTTGCCGTGTAGGATCAGACCCCTCTCTTATTGTCCGGGATCTGGTCCTACAACTAACGGGGCTTGTGGAACTGAGCTCCTCTTCTCTAACCGCAACCGAAGGGACTGGAGAGGCTGGTTTGATGTGAATCTGGGAAGGAGCAACTGGATATAATTTATGATATCCTGGGGGCTCTGGAATTACTGCAGGCAATGCTACTGGTGCAGTTGATGCAACTGCAACTGATGCAGTTTGGGGCAGCAGGGTAGCATGGTGGTTAGCATAAATGCTTCACAGCTCCAGGGTCCCAGGTTCGATTCCCGGCTGGGTCACTGTCTGTGTGGAGTCTGCACATCCTCCCCCTGTGTGCGTGGGTTTCCTCCGGGTGCTCCGGTTTCCTCCCACAGTCCAAAGATGTGCGGGTTAGGTGGATTGGCCATGCTAAATTGCCCGTAGTGTCCTAATAAAAGTAAGGTTAAGGGGGGGGTTGTTGGGTTACGGGTATAGGGTGGATATGTGGGTTTGAGTAGGGTGATCATGGCTCGGCACAACATTGAGGGACGAAGGGCCTGTTCTGTGCTGTACTGTTCTATGTTCTAGTTGTATCGGACTTTGGATCAGCCACATTTGGAATTCTGCATACAGTTCTGGTCGCCACATTACCAAAAGGATGTGGATGCTTTGGAGAAGGTGGAGAGGAGGTTCACCAGGATGTTGCCTGGTATGGAGGCCGCTAGCTATGAAGAAAGGTTGAGTAGATTAGGATTATTTTCATTAGAAAGACGGAGGTTGAGGGGGGACCCCATTGAGGTACAAAATCATGAGATGTCTCGATAGGGTGGAGAGCAAGAAGCTTAGAATTCATAGGAATAGGAATCATAGAATTTACAGTGCAGAAGGAGGCCATTCAGCCCATCGAGTCTGCACTGGTTCTTGGAAAGAGCACCCTACCCAAGCCCCCCATCCATCCTATCCCCATTACCCAGTAACCCCACCCAACACTAAGGGCAATTTTGGACACTAAGGGCAATTCATCATGGCCAGTCCACCGAAACTGCACATCTTTGGACTGTGGGGGGAAACCGGAGTACCCGGAGGAAAACCACGCAGACACGGGGAGAACATGCAGACTCCGCACAGACAGTGACCCAAGCCGGAATCGAATCTGGGACCCTGGAGCTGTGAAGCAATTGTGCTAACCACAATGTTACAGTGCTGTCCTAGTGGGTGTAGTGTACATGGATTTTAGTTCGACATTTGATAAGATTCCCCATGGTAGGCTTATGCAGAAAGTAAAGAGGCATGGGATAGTGGGGAATTTAGGGAAGTTGGATAACGAACTGGCTAACCAATAGAAGTCAGAGAGTGGTGGTGGATGGCAAATACTCAGCCTGGAGCCCAGTTACCAGTGGCGTACCACAGGGATCAGTTCTGGGTCCTCTGCTGTTTGTGATTTTCATTAATGACTTGGATGAGGGAGTTGAAGGGTGGGTCAGTAAATTTACAGATGATACGAAGATTGGTGGAGTTGTGGTAGTGAGGAGGGCTGTTTTCGGCTGCAAAGAGTCATAGATAGGATGCAGAGTTGGGCTGAGAAGTGGCAGATGGAGTTTAATCCTGAAAAGTGTGAGGTTGTCCATTTTGGAAGGACAAATATGATTGCGGAATACAGGGTTAACGATAGGGTTCTTGGCAATGTGGAGGAGGAGAGTGATCTTGGGGTCTATGTTCCTTCATTAAATGTTTTTCAGGTAAAGATAGATAGTTTTTTGAAGAAAAAAGGGATTAAGGGTTATGGTGTTCGGGCCGGAAAGTGGAGCTGAGTCTACAAAAGATCAGCCATGATCTCATTGAATGGCGGAGCAGGCTCGAGGGGCCAGATGGCCTAATCCTGCTCCTAGTTCTTATGTTCTTATGTTCATAGATCTTTGAAAGTTGCCACTCAAGTTGACAGAGCTGTGCAGAAGGCCTATGGTGTGCTAGCTTCGTTAGCAGAGGGATTGAATTTAAGAGCCGTTAGGTGATGATGCAACTGTACAAAACCTTGGAAGGGCCGCATTTGAAGTACTGTGTGCAGTTCTGGTCGCCTCATTTTAGGAAGGATGTGGAAGCTTTGGAAAAGGTGCAAAGGAGATTCAGGTTGGTGCAATTCTGTCCTTCTACCACCAGATGGTGTTTTACCCAAGAGTTCCAGATCGGTGCACTTCCACCCATCTACCACCAGATGGAGTGAGACAACTAGGATGTTGCCTGGAATGTAGAGTAGGTCTTACGAGGAAAGGTTGAGGGTGTTAGGCCTTTTCTCATTAGAACAGAGAAGGATGAGGGGCTACTATGTAAAGGTTTATAAGATGATCAGTGGAGTAGATAGAGTAGACAGTCAGAGACTTTTCCCCGGGTGGAACAAACCATTACAAGGGGACATAAATTTAACGTGAATGGTGGAAGATATAGGGGGGATGTCAGAGGTAGGATCTTTACCCAGAGAGTATTGGGGCATGGAATGCACTACCTGTGGAAGTAGTTGAATCGGAAACATTAGGGACCTTCAAGCGGCTATTGGATAGCTACATGGATTACGGTAGAATGATGGGGTGGAGTTTGATTTGTTCTTCATGTAGGACAAAAGTTCGGCACAACATAGTGGGCCGTTCACGTGTGCTTTTTGTGTTGGGAAATCGGCAAACAACTGTAGAGTCAGTCCAGAGCCGGCGTAGTTGGGAGAGCCGATCCGCGGGCAGGGGGAGATTTTGTCAGGGGCTGGGGGGCAGCGTTGACCTGAACAACCTGATTCTTGCTCCATCTGGTGGTAGATGGGTGGAATTGCACCGACCTGGAACTCTTGGGTAAAACACCATCTGGTGGTAGAAGGACAGAATTGCACCAACCTGAACCTCAAGTAAATCTATTCCGAGAGGCAGCAGCAACGGCAGCATAGAACATAGAACATAGAACATAGAACGATACATCGCAGTACAGACCCTTTTATGCCATTATCATCCATATGCTTATCCAATAAACTTTTAAATGCCCTCAATGTATAGACTCCACTCAACCTTTTCCCTTTAATCCCCATTTTTAAATCCTCCCCAACCCTTACCTCTTGTGGCTGTCTGGGTGGAGGGTGTTGGGATTAGGTAGAATAGGGGCATTTTCTAAATGGGGAAGGTTTCCAGAAATCTGAAACACAAAGGGGTTTCAGAATCCTAATTCAGCAGTGTCTCTGCAGGTTCAGTGCAGAACCAGCTCTCTGCAGCGGTACAGCTGAGTCACTCTTGGTGATGGACATTGAAGTCCCCCCACCCAGAGCACATTCTGCACCCTCGCCACCCTCAGTGCTTCCTCCAAGTGGGGCTCAGCAGCAGAACTGATTTCTCAGCTGATGGTGGCCGGTACGTAGTCATCAGCAGGAGGCTTTGAAGGATCTTATGATTGCAAAGTTTATTCAATTCAAGGTTACCAGTTGTTCTTGTACATTGCTGAAACTCAGTAGAAATTCAAGTTAAAAAACTTGTCAGGTGCAAATATGAATTGTTTTATTTGGAGTTCATTAGTTACAACTTGAAAATCATTTAAAAGGTAGTTTGTAGACAAATTGATTTTCTTCAAAGAATCACAGGAATTATCTTCTGAGACAATAGCCCGAACACAACTTTAAAAGTCAAAGTCTGAAAATGAAAATTGAATACAGAACTCTTTTCTAATTCTCTTCCTTTCCTTTCTGGCTCTCACTGTCTGTCTCTCTGGCTCTCTGTCTGTCTCGCGCTCTCTTTTCCTTTCTCTCTGGCTCTTTTTCTTTCTCTCAAAATGGTGGCCAAATTGTCCATGGATATACTATTTCATATCTGTCTTAAGCGATCCGATCACACCCCAATATAATCCTAATTGGTTTGGGTTAGACTCAAACACATTTGATTTGATAGCAAGCTGTCCATCTTCACGATGTAACATTACTTCCAATTGTTGCCTGCTTGTATATTTTTCATGGGATATTGTGCTTTATCAAAACCAATAAAAACTGGTCTAATGCTGACCTACCTATTGCCACAATGGATACCTCATGCTGACCTCACTGCTGCAACAATGGAGACCTTATGTTATCTCATCATGCCACGCTGGGCACAACTCCGAAAATATAATTCAAACTGTCTTTTATAAGATTGTTTCAATGAGAATGTTGGAATCAAATATATATATTATATTTGATTCGATGTTTTAACTGTCCATTTATTAAAAACAAGGCAACACAGTCTAAAATGTTTCAGCTTGTATAATCATGGAATGTTATTCACCCTAATCTCAAACGGCGTGAGAATCGTGCAATCGTTCCTCGTTGCCATGGATTCAACCCTTGTCCTTGGAAAAATGTAATGATCTTATCAGACTTCTGTGTTTTGCAAACTCATGACTGAGTTTGGAAATTATATAGTTTCTTTCATTTTAAATCTGGGAATTAATATTTATGCTTTAAGCAGCTTTTTACCTATATTAAGTGTATTTAAAATACCTGGCTTCTACAGGTTTCCTTGCCCATGTTTGCCCTGAAGCCGGGAGACTTCATGGGATCCAATGTTGAGGATACAGAGAGAGAAACTCCCCCACTGTCTGTGAATTCAGTCTTGGGAGAGGAATATCATTGTCTGATTCAGCGTTTGGCTCAGCAATAGCCTTTGAACTGAAGACTATTTCAGAGCCCCCCCCCTCCCTCCCCCGGTACAACACCGGGGCGATTCCTCATCCAAGATTTCTGTCTCAATATTATCTTTGTTGTGAGTTATGTAAAGCCACATTTAAATGTATCTCACTGATCACCTGTTGCCTCATTTTGAAACATGTGCCTAGAAACTTTAGGCAATTCTGGATTCAGAACTTTTATCCAAGTTTGTCACTCAAGTAGAAGCACAGAAATTAGGTGTCATAATATCCATCCATGTATCTGATGGAGTGCAGACAGGCAGTGATTGACACACAGGATGACCAGTGAGCACACAGAATACAGCAGCCAATCACCAGACAGGACACGGCCACTATAAAGCCAGAGGGCACCAGGTTTCCCGCTCTCTCGGGATCCAGCCTCTGAGGCAGACAGAGCTTGTGAGCAGCAGCTAGTACAAACACCAGTTAGTCTGGTCAGGCTAGCCTCAGGTCTCCAGTCAAGTCAGTATAGTGTCAACCCACAGTTGAGCATGTATTATAGTTAGATGTTAAATAAAATTGTGGTGCCTCTCATCAAGTTGGAAGCCTTCTCTCTCTACACTGCATCAAGTGCAGTCCACATAGAACATAGAACATTACAGCGCAGTACGGGCCCTTCAGCCCTCGATGTTGCGCCGACCTGTGAAACCATCTGAAGCCTATCTGACCTACACTATTCCATTTTCATCCATATGTCTATCCAGAGACCACTTAAATGCCCTTAAAGTTGGCGAGTCTACTACTGTTTCAGGCAGGGCGTTCCACACCCCTACTACTCTGTGAGTAAAGAAACTGCCTCTGACATCTGTCCTATATCTACCACCCCTCAATTTAAAGCTATGTCCCCTCGTGTTGGTCATCACCATCCGAGGAAAGAGACTCTCACTGTCCACCCTATCTAACCCTCTGACTATCTTATATGTCTCTATTAAGTCACCTCTCAGCCGTCCACTCTCTGACGAAAACAACCTCAAGTCCCTGAGCCTTTCCTCGTAAGACCTTCCCTCCTTCCTCGTAAGACCTTCCCTCCATACCAGGCAACATCCTAGTAAATCTCCTCTGAACCCTTTCCAAAGCTTCCACATCCTTCCTATAATGTGGTGACCAGAACTGCACGCAGTACTCCAGGAACGGCCGCAGAGTTGTGTACAGCTGCAGCATGACCTTGTGGCTCCGAAACTCAATCCCCCTATTGATAAAGGCTAGCACACCATATGCCTTCTTAACAGCCCTATTAACCTGTGTGGCAACTTTCAGGAATTTATGTACCTGGATGCCGAGATCTCTCTGTTCATCTACACTACCAAGTATCTTGCCATTAGCCCAGCACTCTGCATTCCTGTTACTCCTTCCAAAGTGAACCACCTCACACTTTTCCGCATTAAACTCCATCTGCCACCTCTCAACCCAGCTCTGCAGCTTATCTATGACCCTCTGTATCCTATAACATCCTTCAGCACTATCCACAACTCCACCGACCTTCGTGTCATCTGCAAATTTACTATCCCATCCTTCTACACCCTCTTCCAGGTCATTTATAAAAATGACAAACAGCAGTGGCCCCAAAACAGATCCTTGCGGTACACCACTAGTAACTGAACTCCAGGATGAACATTTGCCATCAACCACCACCCTCTGTCATCTTTCAGCCACCCAATTACTGATCCAAACCGCTAAATCACCTTCAATTCCATACTTCCTTATTTTCTGCAATAGCCTACCGTGGGGAACTTTATCAAATGCCTTACTGAAATCCATATACACCACATGAACCGCTTTACCCACATCCACCTGTTTGGTCACCTTCTCAAAAAACTCAATAAGTTTTCTGAGGCATGACCTACCCTTCACAAAACCGTGTTGACTATCGCTAAACAACTTGTTCTTTTCAAGATGATTATCAACCCTATTTCTTATAACCTTTTCCAACATTTTACCCACAACCGAAGTAAGGCTCACAGGTCTATAATTACCAGGGTTGTCTCTACTCCGCTTCTTGAACAAGGGGACAACATTTGCTATCCTCCAGTCTTCCGGCACTATTCCTGTCGACAAAGACGACATAAAGATCAAGGACAAAGGGAATGGAAGTGATTGGGAGGGAGGGGGGAATGGAAGTGATTGGGGGGAGGGGGGAATGGAAGTGATTGGGGGGGAGGGGGGAATGGAAGTGATTGGGGGGGAGGGGGGAATGGAAGTGATTGGGGGGGAGGGGGAATGGAAGTGATTGGGGGGAGGGGGAATGGAAGTGATTGGGGGGAGGGGGGAATGGAAGTGATTGGGGGGGAGGGGGGAATGGAAGTGATTGGGGGGAGAATGGAAGTGATTGGGGGAGGGGGGAATGGAAGAGATTGGGGGGAGGGGGGAATGGAAGTG